>NC_028456.1:31053396-31152597 GCF_000263155.2 Setaria italica | reverse complement strand
TGAGGGGTACAGGGTGTCCAGGATAGCTTTTATCCCCCATAAGCAACTTCTTGGGGATTGAAGGGCTAAAGTTTAGCAACTTTTAGTTACCATGTTTGGTATTTTACGGACTAAAAGGGATTAAATTTTAGTCCCTAAAATTTAGCAAGGCAAACGAAACAGGATCTTAGAATATGTATTTTTGCTTTCCATGTGCAGATCATGTTTAGATTATAACTGTGCGGCATATATAGTAGACTGATGATGATCTTTTTTCTTACGTGACCACGGAGAACAGTGCAACGACGATAAAACTAATCAGAACATGCCCCCAATATTAATAACCTTGAGATGTTAGCCTCGTGTCAAATGGGATTATATGAGCGTCTTGCTCCCTTTTCTCCAAAGGATCTGCATTTGTTGCTCTATGCTCTGATCTCAGTGCGCTTTACCACAACTACTTCGGTCTGAGCAACCTCTGCAGCAGCAGATGCCAACTTAGTAGGCCGGATCTGCAGTTCAGAGAGAAGAAAACATGAAACTTAAGTAACTACTAGTGCTGCTTTTACACGTCAACTGGCATGGTATGTTTTTAGCTGGCGTCTTTCAGAGTCGCATCATGCTACATGCTGAATAATCTTGCGGTTGAAGAGCACCTCGATTGAGCTTTCAGACGAATTCTTTCATTTGGCTCGTGTAATGCGAGATCAACTGCTATGAGCATAATGAGTAGTTAATGGTTCCACAATGACTGCACCGGTATGAGTGACTAGTGATGGCATCATTGGTGGAGCTAGGAATTCAAATTTTAACTTGTTAGGAGAAGAGGGGCCAATAGTGTTAGAATTTTTAAAATTCAAATGTGATCATGGTGTTTTGTTGCTCTAAATCAGCGAGAAAACCCATATTGACTCAACCTTCAATCAACCTCGAGATTGCGGTAACGATGTTCTTCGGTTCACAAAGGGGAATGCATGCAGAGCAGCACGCATGCATGCAGCACACTACATGGATCAAGATGGAATTGTGTGTGTTTGGCGCATAGTGATGTCGCTGTGGTGCTCAATAGATTACTAAAGCATCCCAATAGTATCTTTAATAGTTGGGAGTTGGAACCTTCATATCTTCCGCCTTTTCAAATGAAATAGTCTTAGCTAGGCCCAACGGCCATTACCATGGGGAAGGTCCATGATCCGACAGTTCAACGAATGACGAATGTGAGCCTAGAGTTTGGAAACATCAATCTAGGGTGTGTTTTTTTATTATTCCGTATATTCAGCATCTCTATAGATTCATTCAACATTGTCAAAACATTATTCAACAATATGAGAACATGTGTTCTACATTTATAGCACAAATTGAATTATTTTCTAGAAAAAGGTTTTCTTATAATTGATCCGCAATCTTTATGATTCCTCTGCATTCAAAATTTTAAATATTTTATTAATATTAGACAAAACGTATATATTCCATCAATTTGATAACACTAGCTCAACAACTTATGTGAAATGTTATTGTATTTGAAAATAAAAAGTATTCATATATTAGACTTCATCAGCGTTCCATTGTTTGAATGTTATTTTCATGTTAGCCGCCTTGATTAGCTACTTTTGAAAGAACCGTGAATGTTATTTAAATAATGTACAATATGTATACCTAGCACGGTGTGCAACTTGGGTTCTTCTTGGCGGCCGCCGTAGCCCGTGACACGCTCGACGAGGAAGAAGAACATGTCCTTGAGCTGTGCAGCGAAGCTGGCCATGGAAGCTAAGCTAACTTAGCAGTAACCTGGCTGGCTAGTTCTGCGGACCTGTCTTACTACTACAGTGCTGCTACTAGCTACGTAGCTATAGTACTGAACTCTGAAATGCCTAGAGATGGTTTCAGCTGTGGGGTGGCTGGTGATGAGGCTTATGCCATGACGGAGCGCCCCATTTATACAAGGCGGAGCCGCGCGGATCGGAGGTCACCAAACCCTCGTCAACTTCTCCAGACGCGGGCGAGCGGATGATGTCCTAACTCCTAACTCCCTAAAAAGATTCCGGCCGTGGAATTTCTCAGTTGCATCGCATGCGTATCATATCATATGTCTGGCGATCGGGACGTCCTCCCAATTGACTAAACCTCTCCATCTCATTCTTACTCTCGGTTTGCTTTATTCGGTTAATAAGGCATGCAAAAAAAAGGCAGGGGGCGAATGGGTTCACACTGTGCCTTCCTGCATATCCTCCACTCTCTGGTGATCGATCAGCAGCTAGGAGTATCATACATTGCAATAATGCAGCATGATCGGCGAGCTAGACAGTGATGATCGGCGTCACATGGGCGATCTCATGGTTTTGACGCCGGCACAGGAAGGAATGTTCGTCATTCAGAGCCCCATTGTGGATCAGGACGCAACTTTAATTTATGTGCTTTTCTTTTTTGTCGCGGTTGGTGGTTGGAGGCAAACAACATCATCATCCATGAATGATGGATGTCGGTCTGGCTGGTGGAGGTGGTGAGTGAGTGAGTGCAAACCGCAGAGGCAAACTAGTGCTAGTGGTGGGCTGGCCCATGTGCGGCCATGTTACAAATTTGGGTTGGGCTACATTAGTCTGGCACAAGCATGACCCAAAACGAACACGAGCAACAGGCCCACATCAGACTTTACTGGCATCATTTCATCTCAAACTTCACCTTTATCGACCTGGATGGAATAAATGTTGCCTTCATTGTTTATGGACGATGATGCACGACGCGAATGATCAGAATCTATGGAAGGAGATCAAGCACTTGAGTGGAAATACCTTTAATCCAAATTATTGATTTTTTTATTGGCATTACATGTTTGAGAAAAAATGCACACACAAACCTCATGTACCAAAGGGATCATCGAAAGGGGGAAAAAACAAATCACAAGGTTTCATTACAACCAATGTCCAATGGAAGCGGAAATAAAATACTGCACATACAGATACAACGGTATCTGCGACACCGGCAATCATATGAACCATGCACGCAAGACGCAACAACGACGACGACGAACAAATCGAGTGTCTCGCGGTGATCTCAGTTGACGCCGGCCTTTGATCCTCCGCTCACAGTGGGATCTCTCGGCTTGATCGCAATCGGCTGCAAAGGTAAACGGTGACAGCGCACAATAACTTAGCAACCCAATCCATGTACTAGCATGTAATTCACAAGAGCTCGTAGGCGATTCTGAAGACTGAATCGGTACCTGAACATTTGGCAACTTGGTGGGCTCCTCGGGCACATCCTTGTTTGCGCCGGCGCCGGCACCGCCGCAGTTGACGACGCGGTCGAGGAGGCCGAGGAGCTTGTCCTTGAGCTGAGCGGCAAAGTTGGCCATGGAAGACATAGTACCTGTTGCTGTTCTGCGTTGGCTCTGCGCTACTGCCTCCGAGCTTTTAGTATCGAAGCAATAGTGCTAGAACTAGAACGATGGCAGGCACGCGTGCTAAGCTACTACCTGAGGTCAGGGATGAATTGGAGTTGGAGCAGCGGTGAGTGCTGGAGGCGACCGCCGAGCGTGCCATTTATACACGCCGTGCCCGGTCGCCGAGCGCGTCAGCTTTGCTGGACGCGAGGCCCACGACAGAGCAGAGGGTACTCGATTTTTTGGCATGCCTCTCGCCTTTCAGGAATTCAGTGCGATTAGTTTTTAGAAGATCGCACGCATCTCACACGGTTGGCGAGCCTCCAATCGAGCAATCGCGCCGCTTGCATCCGTGAAAAGAAAGCTCTCGCCTATAGAAATGGGCTTGCCGTTGCTGTTTACACGCTGCATCCATTGCATGGTATGATTACTGTCACGACCACGACGATTATGGTGTACCATACGCTATTCCTCGAAAGAAAGCTGTACTGCACTATTATTCAGATTACTATTCAGCAGCATCCATCAATTGCACTATTGACCATGTTTGCATATTTTTGGGCCGACGTGCAATGATGAACTGAGATGCTTCCTTCCCGATATCTTTGGGGGGCCACACGATCAAGCTCGAGTTCCACCTTTTTCTGCATTCAAAGAGCCAGGAAATAAGGACGGCCCGTAAGAAAGTTCGTTATTCCGCATGGATAAATACTAACCTTTAATTTAACATAAACAAATACTACATGTGTAAAAAAATGTGCCATTGTAGCTTCGTACCTAAATAACTTGCATATGCCATTGTAGTTCCATCCGTTGGAGCCTCATCTATTTAAAAGGGATATTGACCATTTATTTGACGGAGAAGTCCGTTTTGCTTCCCTCGTCTATTCATTTTGTCCATCCTATCCCTAATCGATTGAAATCGGCTCAAATTAGCCCCTAAGCGAGATTCCCAACCCGATTTTGTCTACGTGGGGATCGGTGTTTTACCTTGTTTGGGCATCTGACGTGGATTGCATGGCCATTGCATGTAACGGAGCCCTCCGATCTGTTTTCCATGCCTACCGTTTAGCACTCTTCCGTCGAACAAGTCGAGCTACGGCGCCGCACCTCACACACCACCTGAGAGCATGTTCGTTTGTATTCATGTGCTGAAACATTTTTTATTTTTTGTTAGATTTACAAATAATAATTTGCTACATGATTTACTTCATGGATCACTGCGTGTCAGTTCTATTGCCCGATCATTGCGAAAAGCTTCATCTAGCGTCATTTTTGTTTTATGTGAAGTGACAGCAGCGCATGCATTGACCTGTGAAGTTTTGTCACATTTTAGCATGGTAAGTGTACAGTCTGTATTGTCTTGATGGCTTGTAAGTAGATCGGTGCTGTCTTTGTTTTGGTTCAAATCGACATGGCGCAGGCATAGGTGATCGATGAGACAAGCAGCAGCTACACGCGTGCATGCAGGCGGCAACGAGGTGTTAGAATTAGTTGTTATCTCTGTGTATCCTAGAGAGAGTCCTAGAGATACAGAGACAGAGATAGAGTCTTGCTTGTCAAGTTTCACAAGTTGTATTCAAGACAGACTCCATGTAACCTTGGCATTGTTGCCCCTATATTAACAAGGAACCGTGGGGATGCCGAGCTTGACAACCACGTTAACAAATCTTTCATGGTAATCAGAGCACTTTCTTCCCAAATACATATACACCTTCCATAAGCGCTTCCATGGCATCTTCATCGACATCCCCCCCTCAACGCAACTTGGGTCGACCGTCTCGGAGAAGCTCACCCGAGACAATCACCTCCTGTGGAAAGCCCAATTCCTCCCGACGGTCCGTGGCACGCAGCTCATGGGATTTCTTGATGGATCTGTTCCGGTGCCACCGAAGACCCTGCTGAAGGACAGCAAGAAGCATATCCTTCCCAACCCCGACTATGATTCGTGGGTGGCAAAGGATCAACAACTCCTAAGCTATCTGTTGAATTCCATGACCAAGGATGTGTTGGCAGCAGTAGCAACTGCAACTTCATCAGCTGAAGTATGGGAAGCGCTAGAGACCATGTTCTTGGCACAATCTAGAGCGCGTGTGACAAATCTTCGCATGCAACTCTCCAATCTGAAGAAGAGAGGCATGACCTCTGCAGCTTACTTCAACAAGATGCGAGCAATCAAAGATGAGCTTGCAGTTGGTGGAAAGCCTGTAGGCGATGATGAGGTGGTCTCACATATCCTGAATGGCCTAGACTATGACTACAATCCTCTTGTGTCGTCAATCCTTGGCCGCTCAGATCCCATCTTATTGAGCGATCTCTACTCTCAGCTGATGGCTTATGATCTACGTCTAGAGATGTATCAACAAGATGGCGGGCAGTTTCAGTCCTCAGCCAATGCAGCAAACTAAGGACATGGAGGCCCTCTTGGTCGAGGGAATTCTCGCCGGTGAGGGCAAGGCGGGCGCAGCAACTCTGGTGGTCGAGGAAACACTGAAGGACGGTTTGTTCCCAAGCAAGGAGGATAGTTTGTTCCCAAAAAAGAAAAATCAACCAGGCCCATGTGTCAAATATGCAAGAAAGAGGTCATGAAGCGTCATGTTGCTGGTACCGATATGATGAAGACGAAGAAGATCAGTACAACTCAAAGACGGCAGGAGTAGCTACATATGGGCAGGATACAAATTGGTACATGGATGGTGGATCTATAGACCATATAACCAGCGAGTTGGGGAAGCTAACTGTTTGTGATAAATACATGGGATGTGATCAAGTTCATACAGCTAGTGGATCAGGTATGCATATTAGCAATATTGGTCATTCACTTTACATACCCCTACTAGTACCTTGCATCTAAATAATATTCTTCATGTCCCCAATGCTCGAAAAAAATCTTGTTTCAGTCCATAAATTAGCTCTAGACAATGGTGCCTTTCTAGAGTTTCACCCCAATTTCTTTCTTATCAAGGATCAGGCAACGAAGAAAATCCTGCATCGAGATAGATGTCATGCGGCCTCTACCCTCTAGTGTCGAATTCTTTAGGAGGAGAGTCAAAGAAACAAAGTTATGGAGTCAATAAACCATCTACCTTTAGATGGCATAGTCACTTAGGTCATCCCGCTTTTCCTATAGTCGATAGTTTTCTTAGTAAGAATAAGCTTCTCTTTGATAGTAGTCAAAGTTTTGAGTCTGTTTGTGACTCTTGTCAAAAGGTCAAGAGCCACCAAGTTCCCTATTCAAGATCCAGTGCTCCTCTTGATTTGATATTTTCTGACGTGTGGGACCTACTCCTATGTCTGTTGGCCGCCATGCATACTATGTGAGCTTCATTGATGACTTTAGCAAATATACTTGGATCTATCTTGTTAGAATCTGATACCCCTCGTTATGCGCAGCAGCCCCCGGATCTTCAAAGAATATTACGAGTACGATACGAGCTTGCATCGTATCAAGAACAACATAGATGAATCTCGTAGAAAATCCTAGATGATTATGTTGAGGCAACAACGACAAGAGAATAAGATTTTAGCGAAGCCGACCGCAAATTCTTTAAGCACAACTCTAAAAGAATACAAGTGATTGTCGCTCCCTCACAACCCTACTCGACCCTCTAGGGCCCTTTGATTCTTGCCCTATACAAGAATCTAGTGCTATAGAACTATCTAGCCTATCCCTCTTAAGCGCTCCTAATTGCCTCTCACAAGCCATGGATGAGACCTTGGTGTTTTCCTTTAACTTCATTGATTCTTAGGTGCTCTTCTCCCTTGTTTATATAGTTCCCTCCAAGGTCCTCATACATGCAAGTAGGAGTTCTACACCTAGTAGGATTCAATGCTCAAGTCCTAGTATAAATACAAGTCCTAATAGCACACCCCTGTTGAGTTCTAATTCGAGTAAGATTTGAGTCACCACACAATATATCTCCTAAAGAATAAATCTGATGTTTTTCAAGTTTTAAAAAACTTTCAGAACCTAGTTGAAAGAAAATTCAATAAGAAAAATTTTGTCATGCAAACAGACTGGGGAGGTGAATATGAGAAATTAAATTCTTTCTTTCAAAAGATTGGCATCACACATCATGTCTCTTGCCCTTATGCTCATCAACAAAATGGAGTAGCTGAGAGAAAACATCGTCATATTGTTGAAGTCGGCCTTACTCTTCTTGCAAATGCATCCATGCCCTTAAAATATTGGGACCAAGCTTCCTTAACAGCTACATACCTCATCAATCTTCTCCGTAGTAAGTTTGTTAACTATGATACTCCTGTTGAGCGCCTCTTTAAGAAACTCCTGACTATAGTTCTCTTCGAACTTTTGGATGTGCTTGGTGGCCTAATCTACGACCATACAATACTAAGAAGTTTTCTTTTTGATCTATTCGTTGTGCTTTTCTTGGCTATAGCTCAATGCACAAGGGATTTAAGTGCTTTGACATCTCTACAGGGCGCATTTATATATCTAGGGATGTAGTCTTTGATGAGGGTATTTTCCCTCTGCTCATCTACATTCCAATGCTGGAGCTCTCATTCGCAAAGAAATTCTCCCCCTACTAGATTATCTTCGCAATCGAGGGGATGTAGGTTGTGATGATTCATTTGTTACTAATGCTAACCCAAATTGCAGTGGTTCAGAAGAACATGATGTTTCTGCAGGACAAAACAAGACTGCAGGGCATTCTCTCAGGTAGCACTTAGTGATCCAGGAGGCCACAAATGATCCCAGCAACAGATCCAATGCTGATCCGGCGGGCCTGACCAAATCTGGCACGCGATCTGGAGCTGCAATGCCTACCGTCGGGATAGCATCTGAAGCCGCATTGTCGCCTGCCTCCTGCATGCTGGGGGTGAGTCCTGGTGTGGCACGTGGGAGGAACAGCAGACGCGGGACGATCTCCACCACACCGGCCTCTCCAGCCTCAACACGTGTCCTTCCGACGGCTCCCATGTCTCCCCCGCCTGCGACAACACCTGTGGTACAATTTAGGATCGGGTATGGACACGTTGCCTGAAATTCATGATTCTTCTAACCTAGTACAAGTTCCTTCTTCTTTCCAGCGTGTTTCTCGATTATAGAGCGGGATTGTCAGTCCAAAGAACTTCACTGATGGAACTGTAAGATGGGGAAACTTTAGTGCTACAGGGGAGCTGCAATGTCTTGAAGAAGCTCTAAATGATTCAATGTGGAAACAAGCTATGCAAGACGAGTATAATGCTCTTCTCAGAAATCAAACTTGGCATTTGGTCGATGAGAAACAAGGACAAAATGTTATTGCCTGCAAATGGGTGTACAAAATCAAAAGAAAAGATAATGGGTCTATAGACAGATACAAAGCTCGATTGGTAGCCAAGGGTTTTAAACAAAGATATGGTATAGATTATGAGGATACCTTTAGCCCTATTATGAAAATTGCTACAGTCAGGCTCGTGTTGTCAATTGCTGTGTCCAGAGGATGGTGTATAAAACAACTAGATGTGCAGACTTACATGACGTTCTGAAAGAAGAGGTTTATATGAGACAACCACCAGGCTTTGAGAGTGCAAAGAGTTCTCAACAAGTGTGTAGGTTGGGCAAAGCCATCTATGGTTTGAAACAAGCACCAAGGGCCTAGTATGCTAAATTAAGCTCTAAGCTTATTGATCTTGGGTTCTTTGCTTCCAAATCAGATACTTCTTTGTTTATCTACTATAAATCTGGTATAGTCATTTATATATGCTTATATATGTGGAAGTGAGGCTATCTCGGCATTACTACAAGATTTGAAGAAAGACTTTGCTCTAAAAGACTTGGGTAATCTGCATTATTTCTTGGGCATTAAAGTTCAGAGAGATAAAGATGATGGTTTGTTGTTGTCCCAAGGAAAATATGCGCAAGAAATCTTGGCGCGTGTGGGAATGACAAAGTGCAAACCTTCTCCAACTCCGTTATCTTCTACTGAGAAGCTTTCGAGATATGATGGTGAATTGTTGAGTGATGAGGATAGCACTTGGTATAGGAGTTTAGTTGGAGTTCTCCATTACTTGACCCTTACAACACCGGATAAGAGGATACTTCGTTATATCAATCATACTGTCAATGTTGGTCTCAATATTTAACGGTCTAGCGGTCTTGTTCTAAGTGCATTCTCATATGCTAATTGGGCTAGTAGTGTTAATGACAGAAAGTTTACTGGTGGGTTTGCTATTTATCTTGGCCCGAACTTGATTTCATGGAGTGCTAGGAAACAAGCCACTATGTCAAGATCTAGCACAGAAGCAAAATACAAATCTATGGCTAATGCAACAGCAGAATTAATTTGGATGGAGTCCTTGTTGAAAGAACTCGGTATTAAACTTGAGCAGCCGCCATGTCTATGGTGTGATAATTTGGAGCAACTTATGTCTCTGCAAATCCAGTCTTTCATGCTAGAGCAAAGCATATAGAAATTGATTTTCATTTTATGCTAGAGCGTGTGGCGAAGAAGCAACTTCAGATTCGGTTGGTTTCTACTAAAGACCAACTAGCAGGTGGCTTCACTAAGGCGTTACCCATTGGAAAGCTAGAAGACTTAAGAGTCAATCTAAATCTCAGGAATTCACGGAGTTTAGATTGAGGGAAGGTGTTAGAATTAGTTATTATCTTGTGTATCCTAGAGATAGAGTCCTAGAGATATAGAGATAGAGTCTTGCTTGTCAAGTTTCACAAGCTGTATTCAAGATAGACTCCATGTAATCTTAGCATTGTTGCCCCTATATTAACAAGGAACCGTGGGGACGCCAAGCTTGACGACCACGTTACCAAATCTTTCACAGGAAACAGGCGCCGCCACGCAGGGTGGTGGCGAGCGAGGCGGCGCTGCGGCTGCTTGGCATAGAGAGGGAAAGGTGCTGTGACTTGAAGGCGTCCATGTACGGCTAGCGCGACGAAGCTGGACCAGAATCGAGGGCGTGGTCGCCTCTGGATCCCAATTTGCGCGCCGTGGGGTGCGAATGCGATGGATGCAATGATGCAAATGGCGCGATGGCCAACCATCGTGTGGTGCCCAGGGCACCGACGTCGAGGTTGTTAGCGTCATGGCGTGTCCAAAGATCATGTACAGTATAATGTTGCGGCTGTTCCACACGTGCGAAACATGCCTTAATTTTTATTGCAACGGGAACGCGATCAGCTGTTTATTGTAGATTCTAGACGTCAGCATCATGGCTCATTCGAGGAGGTCGAGGAACAGCGACTTGAACGCGTCGACGTGCTCCCGCTGGAGCATGGAAACCGACACCTGCACCCCGGCGCCGTCCCTGGCGCGGACCAGCTCCACCTGCCCGTCCTGGTTCATCCTCACCAGCGCCACCCGCCTCGGCATCCCCCACCCAAAGTCGCCGGCCTCGTACGCCCTGAACCCCGACGACCCCGGCACGTTCATGAGCCGCTCCATGGGCACGGCGTCGGGGATCCTCAGGAACTCCCACCCGCCGGCCGGGTCCGCCACCATCTCGCCGATTGTGCCCTGCGCCGCCGACGCCGCGGCCGCCAGCGCGCGCTCGCCGTGGAGATCCCGCGCCGGCAGCGCCGCGACGAGGCACCCGCTGAGGCACGCACCGAAGTACCCCGCGCCAGCGGGAGGGTCGAGGCGGTCGCGGACGTCGGCGAAGAAGAAGAGGAACGCGTCCTCGTCCGCGGGGATGGACCAGCACCGCACGAAGCACGTCCATGCAAGCGCGACGACGGCAACGAAGCTGGCCAGCGGCGCGCCGTGGGCCTCGCCGAGGCGGACGATGCGCTGCTTCAGTCGCTCGATGTGTTGCGCGTCCAAGGTGTACGTCCAGCGAGTGAACCGCAGGCGATCTTCTTGCAGAACCGGGGACGTCGTCGCCTGTGGTACACGGACACGTGTCCGTCCTATTCAGGTTAGAAAAATCGATCGAGTTGGACTTAGGACAACCGAAGAACGTACGGCTGGAAGGAACGTACCACGGGCAAGTCCGGCGTGTACTTCCTCAGGACGCTACGGGCAAGCTCCTCGCCGCCGGGCAGCCTGACACGCGAGCGGTCGAAGCATGGTGGCGGCTCGGGCGGCGTGTCTCCACAGCACGCCGCCGCCCACGCCTCCACGAACCTCCACCTCCTCAGCGACTGCCCGTCGGCGACGGCGTGGTGCACGGTGACCCCGAGGGCCACCCCGCCTCCCTCGAGACGCGTGGCCTGCACGGCCAGCACGGGAGCGGGCAGCAAGGTCATGTCGAGCTCCGGAACGAGCCGCTCGAACGTTTGCACGTCGTGCTCCTCCTCGTCGGCGAGGCGGCGGACGTCGGCGTCGGACTCCGCGACGCCGAACCTGACGCCCTCGTCGGAGGCGGAGCAGCGGATGGCGACGTCGCCGGTCTCCGCGAGGTGGACGAGCTTACCGGCGAGCGGGGCGAAGGTGGCCAGCGTCGCCGCAAGGGAGGACCGGAGGGACTGGACAACGGTGTCGAAGGGCGGCTGCTGGTGGTCGCCCTCGAAGAACAGGATGTACTGCAGCTGTGGAAGCACCAGCCACTGGGCTTCCATGGCGTTGAGTTGATGGCTTCCGGTGGCAGTGCAGCCTTTGCCGGCACGGCAACGCAGCTGACGTCGACGATTCTCACCGGAGACATGGAGGAGAAGCAAGCAGACAATAGGAAGCTCAATGTCGAGCTGGGTCGGTGCTGTGTCCGATTGACAATTGGCAGAGTTTTTAAGGCTCAGCAACTGTCACGTTTTACATGTGAACCAAGTATGCATTGGGTACTAAAAATTAAAGATTACGTAAACCTCCCTATAAGTCATTTGAAGTTTGATATTGCCTCCCATAAATCATTATATTACAAATACCCGCTCTCACTTAGTTTTGTAGGGGAAACCCCAGTGCGAACATGCTTATGCGATTCAACATGTTTTCATACGTTGCAAGTGGTCAAAGTGATATTTATCGAAATTAGATACTTTATAAGGAGTACAGTCTCAGCATTTTTCGGAGATTCAACAGACAACAAATAAAATTGCTTATGAGAGCTTAAACATTATTGAACTGAGTTCCACTATTTGCATAAAATATTTCAATGGCAGCAAGATTAATAAATCTAATGTAAGCACCGGTACAAATTTGCCTTGGCTAGCTTGGCCTATGGAGGCTCTACATCAGGGAAGACGGGATGATCCAGTTAAGTATGTGCACATTGCGGAGGTTTTCACAACATAACTGAGTATAAATTGGCAGAGTTTTTAAGGATCACAAATTGTGACGTTTTACATGTGAACTAAGTATAAATTCAGTATGCATAATGCATTGAAGGTAAAATGTGTAAACCTATCCATAATCACTTAAAGTTTGACATTCTCTCTCATAAGTCCTTATATTCCAAATAACCACCCCTACTTAGTTTTGTACTTTTTGGAATATAATCACCTACTAAGACTTTAGTGGTCTTGAAAAGTACTATTTGTAGAACAAATTAATAAGGATTTTGTTTTTCACCCTAGGGATATCATACAACGTTACTAGTGGCCTCATTGTATCGAATATTCAAATAGTCTAAGATTAGGAGTGAACTGATGATTTTGGAGGGCACGTGCGCTCGCATCGGTCTCCTACCGTTAGGGGCGGTAAAGAGCCGGACCATAATACTATATGATTTTGAGCTAAAAATAAATAGGGCTGAGTTGAATTGTGAAGAATGCATGAGGGCCATGATCCATTACCACCCCTACCGTATTGGATGTTGTGTCGAGATTGGTGGGTTTAGAGATAGATTTGAATATAATCGGGTGTGAAAAAGAAATTATCTTTTTTTTAAAAAATGAATAGAGAGAAACAACCATGTACTAAGGAACACTGTGGATTCGTTGGTGTGTGAATCGTGGTGCACTCGAGGGTTTTTCCTATTTTTATTTATTTGATTAAAGAATGTTTCATATTTAATGATCAACATTCATGCAAACAAAAGAATTAATGATCAACAATTTATGACATTTCCTTTCTCAACATTAACCTGGCATCTTTTACTTTGTTAATTTTAACAGCAATTTCTAAAATGCCATCACAATTGTTACATTACTCCAGCACCAACATTGTCGCATGGGAACTGGATATGCTTGTTTTATTCCAAATTAGGAGTACTATTAATTTTCTGGTACAAGGGGACTATTAACAATGATAGTGAACGGCGAGGAGTTTGAAGAACTCCGACATGAACGCGTCCATGTGCGCCTTTTGGAGCAAGGACAGCGACACCTGCACTCCGTTGCCGTCCCTGGCGCCGAGCAGCGCCATTTGGCCGTCGCGGTTCCTCGTCACCGGCTCCGCCCGCCGCGGCCTCCCCCACCCGAAGTCCGCAACTTCGTAGGCCCTGAATCTCGACGACCACGACACGTTCATCAGCCGGTCCCTGGACACCACGCGGTGGAGGTTGATGAAGTCCCACCCGGCGGCGGGGTCCTCCGCCATCTCGGGCACCGCGCCCTGGACCGCGGCGGCGGCCGCCGCCAGGGCTCGTTCGGCAAGGAGCTCCCGCGCTGGCACCCTCGCGACGCACGCGGAGAGGCACGCGCCGAAGTACTCCGAGCCGGCGGGTGGGTCCAAGCGGTCCCGGACGTCGGCAGCGAAGAGGAGGAACACGTCCTCTTCCCCCGCCAAGAGCTTACAGCGAACGAAGCACGTCCAGGCCAGCGCGGGGACGGCGGCGAAGCTGGACGGTGGGCAACACAGGGGCGCGCCGCCATGGCCCCTGGGCTTCGCCAAGGCGACGATGTGCTGCTTCAGCCGTTCAATTTGGTGCACGTCCAATGTGAACGTCCGACGACAAAACCCAAGGCGGCGACCATCTTGCAACAACAAGGCTACCACAGGCAAATTTGGCGCGCACCTTCTGAGAAGTCCCCGGGCCAGCTCGTCGCCGTTAGGGAGCTTGACACGCGAGCGGTCGAAGGACGGTGCCGGAGGTGGCGTGTCGCCCGCTCGCCCCGGCACGCCGCTGCCCATGCCTCGACGAACCTCATCACCGACCGGCCATCGGCGACGCCGTGGTGCGCGGTTACCCCGAGAGCGAACCCGCCCCCCTCGAGACGCGTGGCCTGCACGGCCAGCAGCGACGCCGGCAGTTCACTCATCTCGACCTCCGGCACGAGCCGTTCGAACGCGTGCAGGTCGTGCTCATCATCGCCGGCGAGGCGGCGGACGTCGGCGCTAGACTCCGCGACGACAAACTTGACGCCGTCCGAGGCTGAGCAGCGTATGGCGACGTCGCCGGTGCCCGCGAGATGGACGAGCTTGCCGGCGAGCGGGGCATAGGTTGCCAGGGTAGCCGCGAGGGAGGACCGGAGGGAGCGGAGGACCATGTCGAAGGGTGGCAGCTGGCTGCCCTCGAAGAGCATGAGGTACTGCAGCAGCGGAAGCACCACCCACTGGGCTTCCATGGCGTTCAGCTTGATAGCTTCCGGCGGCAGCTCGGCCTCGGCCGGCACAACGACGTAGCTCAAGTCAACTATTCTCACCAGAGACATCGTCGGGCCTCTCACTCCTGACACAAGAGACTCGGACAAGTGGTGTGGCCGTGTGCTTGTTGAATCGGAAGACTCACGGGCCCTTTTAAAAAAAAAAGACTCACGGGCCGATCCGTATACACATACGAGCCACGTAGGGTAGGTACCATTACTGTACAAACTGTACCCACTTGACAATGTGCTCAAAGCTCCGTCAACTATGACGTCGCCTGCTAAGACTTTCCGAGTCCCAAAGGAGTACTGCGAATTAATAAGGCATCTATTTTTATCAAAGTTAAACCTTCCACTATAGCTAGTTGAGACATGGTACCGTTATTCAAGTATAGCTAATTGAGGCATGATACCGTTATTCAAGCTTATGTACAGTTTAGCCGTTATAGCCTCATTTAACTCCGTTATTAGCTATTTTAGAATTCCATTACTAAATCATTTAACCCGCTATTTAAAACATTGGTTTTTGGCCTACGAATTAAGAAGGGTGGCTATGAGTGGATGGAGAAGAAAGATCAATTATTCGGCATCCTTACTTGCTCAATCAATTATGAAGTATCTTTAAAAAATTGATTATGAAGTAGTGCAGCACTCCTACAAAATTTATTAGACTATGTGTGCTTACATAGGACTAAGGACGTGTTTGGTACCGACCACCACATGTCACGCCTAACCACGACGCACCACAGCGATTTAGTTTATTTGCGGTATGAAAATATGCTGCAGTTGTGGTGTCAATTTTCACGCCAAACCTTCGGCGGCACCACAACTATGGTGTGGCGGACCGCGGCTGGAAACCAAACACGCTATAAGATCTATCGATGTAGTAGGTTGAATAAGCAAGCTGGGCTGCAACAATACTCAGCTACTCATCCCGCTGTAAAATGAGAAGAAGGCGAAAGAAAGAATGAGAAGCAGAGGATCTGGACTACGATTCAGCTGTCAATCATCACGGTACAATATCTTGGGGTCCTCCAAAAATGGAAGTGCAAATGTGCAATAGGCCATCGGCTTGACAACTTCCTCATATGTGTGCTCTCTGCCTAATGTTCATATGTAAAACACCATATGCATTTGTTGTTGTTGTTGTTGTTTTCATAAGGCCTAGTCTTCTTGAGCTATCCTGCCTAGCTACTTTCCATGTAGTTTGGAGCAATGCAGATTGTAATTCCTGTTCAAACTTAAAAGAGATACTTTCACCGCATGTCTTTTTCATTGAGATACTACTTGCAGTATCTCGTATATCACCCTATACTATCTCGTATATCATCGACGGAGCTTCTGGCAAGCTCATTAAATCATGAGGTTCAGCAATTTTACAACAAAAGCTCCCACAACGCTTAAGGAAGATACAACACCCACACGTACTAAAGAGACAATTATTGTCGACACCCCAACAAAGCTCAAGCACAACACACCCTGAAGAAAGCATCATGTAGTCCTTGACTAACTCTACTACCAAGTGGCCATACTGTGACGATTCCATACCACCAGCGGCTGTTAAGCACTGAGTCGAAACGACAGACGATAGACGTGATCAATGGCATCTTGGAGGTGCTTCCGAGATCCTAACGATGTCCTCCGACGTCCTTCAAGGAGAGGAAGCCACAAAGGAGGAAGAATCATCGAGACGAGAACGAGGAGGAAGTAGTAAGGGTGCAAGCCGAGCAAGAGAAGGCAAGCCATGGGGGCATTTGTGATTGGTGGCACAAGAGGATCTCAAAAGTGACATCTTCATGAAGGGGACCACATCGAACAGACGCCACCATCACTCAGTGGATGTTTGGATCCCTGAGCTAAACTTTGATCTTGTCACATCAAATGTTTAGATACTAATTAGGAGTATTAAACATAGACTATTTATAAACTATTTACAAAATTCATTGCATAGATAGAGGCTAAACAGCGAGATGAATCTATTAAACCTAATTAGTCCATGATTTAACAATGTGCTGCTACAGTAACCATTTGCTAACGATGGATTAATTAGGCTTAGTTTAGCCTCCATCTGTGTAATTAGTGTTATAATTCTCATATTTAGTCTTCCAAATTAGACTCCGAATATTCGACGATACGAACTGAAGTTTAGATCAGGATCCAAATACCCCCTCCGCTGGGAGATCGAAGTGGGTTTTCACCCAAGCCCCCAAAACGAACTGGAGCATGGATGCTTTGACGGCGCCTCCAAGGAGGGAGGTGACGCACGAGAACGTCACCGCCGCCGGCACCGTTATTGAACCGGGCAGAGCTTTCGCCCAGCACGCACCGTACCCAAGCTACCAAAATCTCACTAGCATCGTCGAGGCTGACCTGCAGCGGACGTAGTGAGTACTAGCAGTGGCGTAGCCGAGGGGGCTGGCAGGCCCTAATGTTTCTACAAACATGTACTATATACTTAGAACTTTTCTAGTAGGTAAGCACAGAAAACAGTGAATGATTGAATGATTATTAGTTATTGCTCTTTGTTCACGTGATAAAAAATATGTAGTCTATTAAGTTAAATTAAAATTGAAATCAGGCACTAGTAATATACTAGATTTAAACATGTAGTCCATTAAGTATTGTTTACGTGGCCCCCTCCATACGAAAATCCTGGGCTACGCCACTGAGTACTGGCGATGCTTGGGGCGTGGCGCCGACCCTGCCCGCACGTCGTCGTGAGCCACCGGCGCACCGCATGGCGTAGCTAGGTCGGGACGCCGCGCCCGGACATGGAAGCCGGGCACCGAGCCCAATTGTTTGCTGGCGCCACAACCCAACAGCAGGCAGCAATAGCAACCAGCTGGGGAAGACGCCGCGCATCGCCTGGCCGGAGGCAGCCCTCGCAGCCTCGACGCCAGATCCGGGCGAGTCCACCATGTCAGCGCACGGATCCGGACATCCGGTAGCCAGCCGCGCAGATCCGACCAGCACCAAGAGATCAGCATGGCGCCACCACCCATCCGGAAGACGTCGACCATCAGCCCGGAGGATGCTCGGTCCCACTCCAGGAACAAGGCTGCTGCCAGCAGGGGCGCCAGATCCGGGCAGCAGGGGAGTGGATCGAACTGCAGTTGCACCACCATGGCCACCGGAGTCCACCATGGCTCGTGAGCAGGATATGGTGGATCAGAGAAGGAGGGGGAAGGAAGGAAACGACAGAAATCGCCCGGCCGCCGCCTTCCTCGAGCCCGCGCGGGCTTCCGGCGGAGCTCTCCGGCGACGGCGCGGGGCTGGGAGGGCAGGAGGTTGGACTGCGGGGCGGCGGCGGCGGTTCCGCCCAAGTCGCCCATGGGGCGACGCGGGGGACGGGCGAGTTTTCCCTTTTCTTTTCGCCGAGCTCATCCCTGCCACCCTATACTCTTGTTTGGATCTGATATATCTATTTCTGTAGCAGTTTCAACTGTGCAATTCATGCTTTTAGGACCTATTTGGCAGAGCTACTGGTTCAGCACGCACTGTGATTCAAGGAGAAGCTCTGCAAGTCACTCCTAGGTTTATTCCACGAAGTTATTCTAGGAGCTTTCTCCATGAAGTTCATCCAAAAGTGATTCTAGGACATTTCTATAATTTATTGAACTATTTGACGATTTTCTAGCACTACTTGTAAATTGTGTAACAACAAATGACTAAGACAATTTGTAGCAACAAAAAACAACAAAAAATGATTGACTATAACTTGTACATTTTGTAACAAAAAATGACTTAAAAAAGAATGACTAATAATACTTATACAATTTCTAGCACTAATTATATATTTTCTAGCACTATTCCACTAATTTATGGCGCTAATAAAACAATGCATGCCAATTTCTATAAATTTATGTATATTTCCTAGCACTATTTATTAATTTTCTAATTTTCATAACACAATTTCTAGGAAAGTAGCTAGGCAGGATAAGCCATTCATGCTTTTAGGATCTATTTGGTAGAGCTACTGGTTCAGCACACACTGTGATTCAAGGAGAAGCTCTGCAAGTCACTCCTAGGGTTGTTCCACGAAGTGATTCTAGGAGCTTTCTCCGTGAAGTTCATCCAAAGAGTTATCCTAGAGAATTATTCTCAGTCACAAATTCACTTATACCAGTGAATCACACTCAGAAGAACTCTACTAAACAGAGCTTTGACAGTATCTTAAAAAGTAACATGTGATGAAGGGCATACACTACAGTACTACACAATGGCGGACAGAACACTGAAACATGCATGAGGACACATCAACGACATAGCGTTTGCAAGGGAGCTAGATCTTGCAAAAACAAGCTTTACAAGTCGTGCCCCCAAGTCCCAACAGAGAAGATGAAAGGTAGAAAAAGAGGTGAGTTTAGCAGTTAATCAACAAGAGCAATCGACCAAAGTGAAAATATAAGGGGGAAAAAACAGAAGCTGCTAGCCACATGACCCGTTTTCCCTTCTGCTTCCATCCAAGATCTGGTGACCGGCGCCAATGTCGCAAGGCCGTCCAAATCTCTGCGCCAACAACCCTGCCTGTGCTGCATGTATTCTTCACAATCACAAGTACAGATGCAGAGAACTAGAAGTTCAGAGCCATGCATGGGCAGAACCACAGAAAGTTCAGACACAACCGGATCAAGAGCACCATCAGTGAAGAACCATGGAACTAACCCATACTAGATGCCGACGCATGCATCGATGTAGGCAGTTCTAGTTTCCGCCGAGCTTGGTTGGACAGAAGAGAGGAGGAGACCAGCAGGGGGCACCTCGCTGGTCCCCCAAAGGTCTCCTCACCGGAGCTCCGGCTGAATTTATACTGCGGCTTTGCCGATCTCAACGCCGATTAGTTTACGCAGCGCTCTGCTTTAGTGGACGGCTAGCAGGGGCCTAGCTTAGCTTGGGGGCATGGGCCTCCACGCCCCTGGGCTGCCTGCCTGGGTAATCTGACTCTGATGGTGATCATGCTGCGCATAGGGAGTGCCTGAGTGACTGACGGAGTGTGCTGCATGCAAAGGCCTTGTCCTTTGACGCCTGGCCAGAAAAGGCTCGAGAATCTCCCTGCGCGCGCAGGCCGCTTGTTCCGTGCAAGCCTCAGTTTTAGTGCGAGACGCGGCCACACCCCATGCGTGAAAGCCTGCCTAGAATCTTTCCCTCAACTAGGCAATTACCAACACAAACCAGTTACTTAGGCAGACTAAGCTCGCTGATTAGCTAGTGATCTGAAGTTTCAGTGGCAGGAGTAGTAGAGGAGGTTTGTTTGGACTTTGGGTGACCCAGCCAGCAGCAGTGGCAACACAGTTGCCTCGTCACAGGAGGACTCACGTGAACATGCGCAGCGGCGGACAAGCGCCGCTGTTGCCTCCATGTTCTCGTGGATCGATGTGCAGTGCGCCGCTGCCGTCGACGAGTCCATCCATTCTCTCCACGTCTGCACCTCGCAGACCCTTTTAACCATCGTCTGAACATCTGACGACGACGCTTATGAGTTTCAGCACACGCTTTACCATCAGCAACTCTTCAGCATCGCGGGTGCAGACTGCAGCGTCTCCCCCATAAACCAAGGCAGGTTTCAGAGATTTCGCGGCGTACGGCCGCCTAGGATAACCCGTGAGCGCCATGCACTTTGCACACGCACGCACGCTGCTCGCCCTGGTCCCTGGCATCGCAGGCTCGCAGCCCGCAGCAGGGTACGGGGCACGGCGAAGCAGGGGGCATCTCTGCCTGACTGCCTCGGCGCTGCGTGGTGCGCCGCACGTCGCGTTCGCGTCGGCCCCAGCTCGGCGTGGCGCGTGGATCTACGAGACGAGAGCGAGCAACAGGGCTAACTGCCTGTTCCATCAATGCCGCTGTGTGTTTCTTGCGCGAGCTACCCGTGGTCGCCATGCTACCAGTATTTCTTTTATGCGTGTGAGGCCGTGCATGATTCGTGGAACCACGTGACATAAACTATGCTCTCGATATATACTGACAGTGCTCGCTGCCAAAAGTGTGCACGTCCGCCACTGTGCGTCGTCGGCATGCTTGTGCGTCGTCTCCATCAGTTCATGCATGCAGAGGGCAGAGCCCAGGCGGACAGGTGTAACTGCACGTTACGTGTCCGCGACGATCGATCGCTCGACGTCACATGTCAGCACTCAGCACTATGAATTAGACTTCTCGTGATCTTTTCCTTTGTAAAAAGAAAGGAGAAATATTTGGAGGCCAGCAGTGAAAATTTCTGACGCTCAGGCTGAACGAGAGACCAGAGAGAGAGGAGGGGAGGAAAATTAGCCACGAATGCTGCGGCGTCCGTAAGATCGTTGGATGCATCATAGCCTAACGAAGAAGATGGCGAGCTCCGGGCCGTCGCCGCCGGGTGGGCCGACCATGTAGAGCGACTCCGAGTCGCGGGATCCCACCGTGTGCTCGAAGCTCCCCCGCATGTACGCCATCTCGCCGTCGGGCCCGTCCACGTCCGACCTTCCCGGGAGCACGCCGCCGCCCATGGTCACGGCCCACAGCGTCTCGAGCACGGCGATGTCCTCGTCGGTGGGCTCCCGCCGCACCGCGTACCCCACGCGCTTGCCGTTGCAGAACATGGTCCACATGGGCTCCTCCAGCACCCACCCGTCGTCGTCGTCGTGGCGCTTGAAGCTGGCGCCGCCCACGCCGGCGGCACCGGCGGCGGCGTCGGTGGTGTCGCCGCTATCCGCGTGCTTCTCGCTCTCCAGCACGATGCGCGCGCCCGCGTGGGCACCGAGCTCGCGGAGCAGCGCGTGCGTCGGGAGCGCGAGCTCCACGACCAGCGTGGGGCGGCACCGCGCGTTGTCCTGCAGGGACAGCGAGACGCGGCCGTCGCGGTAGCCGAAGAGCGTGCCGGTGAGGCGGTGCCGGGACGCCGCCGCGCTGGAGGACGAACCCATGAGCTGCGACAGCAGGGAGTCCGACGGGGTGAGCCGCGCCGGCGTCGCGATCCGGCACGCACCGGGCTGCAGCTGCCGCCCGCACCGCGGGTTCAGCAGCGGGAGCGACCGGCACATGCTCTGGAACATCCGCATCGGCCGGGAACGGCGGGAAGGCGCACGCCGCCTCGGCGGCTCCTCGAGCGCGTGCCCCGCGGAGCGCGCCGGGGACGGCGCCAACGCCTGGCACTCGATGGGCTTGTCGTCGTGGTCGTAGTCGTGGTCGATCCCCTCGGAAGACATGGACGCCGGGCGCGTCCTGCGGTCGGGCTCGTCGGCGGCGCCCGCGTCGACGACGTCGGCCATCACGGAGGGAGACGAGCTGGGCCCGCGCTACCGGTGCTGCGCGCGGCGGCCGGCGCGGCCCGCTGCTCCCCCCGATCGGCCGCCTGCGAGCGCGATGGATAGCCTGAGGCTGTGGATCTGCGCTGCCCGTCGGAGGAGGCATGGCGGGGTGCTTTCATGGGATCGCCGGCTGCGGTTGCGGTTCGGCATGGCGGGCTGAATTAGCTAGGCCGTAATTCGTTGGCGTGGTTAGGAGCCACCGGCGCCAAACGCGCCAGCGCGGCGGCCGAGTCCTCCGTTTTCGGGGGGGCTAGTTTGCGCATGCATGCATGCGGCGGCGTCGCGGTTGGTGGCATTCTGGGCTTCCCATCCCAACTTGACTGGTGAATAGGATCGGAAGCCCATTTCTGGGAAATTCGTGACGGGAGCCCAAGTTAATACAGTATGTTGGTGATTTTTTCTTTAAACGAACGCACGTGGCTGTTTCGTTGATATAACAGAAAAAAAATATAAGACTCTGGGAACCCATAGGCAAGGAAAGGAAAAGAAAAATAAAAGTAAAATAGACTTGGCTAGTTGGATTGGGATATCAACACGGGTAGCCACTCAACTTAAAACCGGCACACCCGACCAGTTGGATTGGAACGTCAACATGACCTCACCGTTGCACCCGCCACGGCAGCTTCAGTCTCGTTGGTTGCGAGACGAGGACGCGGATGTATTAAAAATGTTGGCTGCCACGAGGACGAAGGCTGCTATCACGTTGACCCCCTCTAGCTCACGTTCATCTTTTGCTCTGAGAGAAAAACCAAGTAGGTGTAGCATTTGTGCATGTAACAAACTCGCAGCGAGCGCAGTTAGATCACAATCAAACAGAGGACACCGACGTCAGATTCAATTAAGCGAGATTCCGAAACGATAATTTCGCCGATCTGAGAGGTCGTGTGCAGCTCATGTAGGGCTTTCAATCTCTCAGGCCAGCCAATTAAGATCAGGGAGCAGGAGTACAAAGGCCAGGGTGCAGCCGTACACGGCGGGACACGTCGGCATCGTCATGAGCTAATCGACCTTAGGAGGTGATCAACATTAATAGAATAGAATGCGATGTTGATAGCACCATAATTAAGGTAGTACCATTGGTCCTCTTTTCGTCGATCACGAATCTTACAATTCTCCGGGCTGATGATCATAGGAAAACACGTGCAAGAGCAGGTGGCTGCTAGCTCACATCGATCTCATGCTGTCGCGCCCCGGATTCCCAAGCCTGAAAACGCGACAAAAAGGATGGACAAAAACTCAGCTCTAGGTGGATAAGCGTGCAGATTAGAGAAATCCCAGTTGTTAAGTAATTAACAGCTTATTATACTCTCTCCGCTGAAGAGATGTTGACCGGTCAGGCCCAGGTATCATCAACCAACCGACCGAAACCTCACGTCCTCACGTATGCAATTCATCAGGCTGCAGCCGCAAGCAGCAAAGCAAGGCAAGTGAGGTGTCCTTCAATGCCCTCGCAGCTGGTTAAACGCCTACCTGCCATGGCTACCAACACTGCCATTTACAGGATTACCCCTTGTACAGTTGACTGGTTGCTCTCATTATGCGGCGGCACAACATCGACACCGGCAGTCTACGTTCCTAGTCCAACCTCTCCAGTCTCCAGGGGCATTCTGGGGAATAATCTTGGGCCCCACCTGCCCTAGCTCCGCAGCAATAAATTAGGGCTCGACGCCGTATGAATCTGCAACAGAGGGGGAGTAAATACACCCTGACCTGAGCGCTGCATCATCGGCATCCTCAGGAAAGGGGAGTGCACCCAAAAGTTGATGAACAATAGCCAAAGGGAAACAGTAGCGCTAGGCTAGAGACTAGAGGCACCGCCCTCCATTCTCCAGAAGCTCCCAGCACCTAGAGCGGCCGCAGCGACAAAGGCAATGGATCAGCACAAGGAAAAGGAGGCGGAGAACAAGTCCCAAGATTCGACGGCGGAGCAGCTTAAAGAGGCGGCCTCTGAAGAATCGATGGATCAGCGCGCGGGGTATAAAGCGGAGGAGGAATCGGCGCCGGCGGGTCTGCTCATCAAGGAGGTGGCCTCTGGAGAAGAGTCCTGGCCGGCGCTCCTCGCGCACCCTTGCTCGCTGCTGCAGCTCCTGCTCCGCGCCTGCGCCGGCTGCCTGGGCCTGCACGGCTACTGCAGCAGCGACGACCCGAAGGCGGCCGCTGCCGCTGCACCGGACGCGACGGCGGCGGATTCGTCGCAGGAAGGGGAGGGCGGCGACAGGGCTAACGTAAGTGGAAAATAGTGTCATCGCTTGATTATTAATTTGCACGCGCGTTTCTCGGTAACCGATCGATCGATGTCCATTGACTGCTCCCGTAGTGAAAAAATATATGCAACCGTTGCAGTATTTGTACATGCAGGCGGAGGTGCTCGCCCGGGTGCGGGCGGTGAGGAGGCCGCCGCCGCCGGGGCAGCGTCCGAGGGAGGGCAGCGGCGGCAATGGAGGAGCACATCACTAGGACATCTTCTTGGGCACCCAGGAGGCCAGGAACAAGGTGATGAAACGCTGATGCCTCGGCCTCCGCGCGCCGCAGCTTATGTATTTTGGTCGTCGAATCGAATCTATGGCCGTCTGCTTCCATGTACGTAGCATCTAACTTTGTATAAAAGTACTAGTAGGTGTGGGCGTGTGGCTAAGAAGTTCGAGTTTGCGTTGGCTTCATCTCTGGTCTGAACTTGGAATAAGACTCTGAAAGTGTGTAGTTATCTGAGTGTTTAAGCCGCAATACCTGATAGTTGCATTTGCTAATCGACGTGTGTGTGAGATAAAGATGTTTGTCGTCGTCTTCAGATTAACTTTGTTGCTGGGTGGAATGCATATAAATCGTCCAACCGTCAGTCAACTACGTCCAGTGATACATGCGACGAGAGTTCTTCCTTTCACGAAGTTCTTCGAGTTCGTGGTAGATCCGAATGACAGGCATGTATCTCTGGCACACTTGTTAAGGAAGAGGAAAAGCTAGGAGTAGCTCAGATCAGATCGGTCGCCGCAGGCCCGGGCCCCGAAAAGATCGAGCTGAACACCGATCAATGATGTCTGAATTATGAATAATGGATGTCCGGATTCAGCTTTACATGGGAGTGGGACAGCGTCGCTGCGATGTCCAATGGATGATATACATGTCAAGCCAAGGGAAGGATTAAAGTGAATGGAGTGCTGTAAAAATGCTGAAAAGAAACGACAGAGTCGTATATACATAGTAAAGGTCCAAACTGCAAAGTCTTTGTTTTCTTTTTTGATTGACATGGCAAAGTCCGAAGCCAGTGCCCTCCGTCCGCGGTTTCTTGGCAACGAAAAAAGTCACACGAGGTCAGGTTTGGATGGAGATTCAGCAAAAAAAAAAAAAAAAGGGAAACCAGACCCCATTAAATTACAGGGAATCGTCTATAGGGTAGAACCGGCAGCACCGAACTCTCCTTCCAAGACCTAACTAGACTCGTGACCTCGCTCGTGCAAATTTTATCGGCAGTTTACGTGTGCGTACGGGTCGCTTCTCCCAGATGTTTTGCGTTGCGTGTGGCGACTGTGGGCATCGTTGCCGCGAAGGCGACCGTGGGCATCTTCGGCTTTGGGAGGCCGAACCAACGAGGCACGGCCACGGCTTTCGAGCGTTTCGCGTCGGGAATGCACCGGCCCTGCAGTATGTAGCGGGCGGAAGATCGATCGAGCCGGCCGGCTGGCCCATGTTTTCCTTCCGGGCCGTGCTATCACCGCTTTACCTCTGGCCCGTGCAGGAGTTAGGGAGGTTTGTGATTATGAGCCTTTCGTCGGCTGCCGGCCTGCCGCACCCTGGGCCTTGAATTAGTCATGGGCCTTGAATTAGTCTCGGCCTTAAGATGAGTATTCCTGTCTATCTCAAGCATTGCGCACATGGCAACATCTGCTGCACTGCCCTGTGGTGTCAAAAGAAAAGATTCTCAGCACAGAATTAATTTCAACACTATTGAGTTGTGATAGGCAGTAATTACCTGTACAGGAGCATTGATAGCAGCACGCTCAATGTGACCCCTTTGGCCAGAAGTTGCATAAGCCATGTTTGGAAAACGGCGTGATCGCCCAAGTAAAGTATAAACTTCACACTTCTCCTGTGCTAGTTCTTTCTGCTTCATTTGCCAAGCCAGAACCTCCTTTCTATCGCTATACCAGAGTTTCAGTGTGTCTTTTGCTTCCTTAACAGAAACCTGATAAGGGAGAAGGTTACATACACATTTCTTTGGCTAATCAGCATGCGGGTTGTTTTCTGGTTTCTAGCTGATTGGTATGAACCCAGTAGTCCAAGCCGGTACTGATGTGTAATGGACACTGAAGTTGAACTGTTGATATTAATTTAGATTTTAGAACTATGTTCATTTGATAAGTTTGTACCTTCCAATCCCGAGCAAGCCCATGGGCTGTTTTTCCGTATGCAATGGAGAAATTTAGCATTTTAGCTTTCCTCCTCTCAGCACCAAAAGCATCCTAAATCACAAGAAAGCATTAGAGTCTGTTTCGTCATATATGTTCTCATGCTAATAACATTTCCTGGATCCATATCCACAATTAACTCCACGTTGTATACTGGACCAGAAGACATGGAAAATAGGAGGGGGGACTGTAAGTGCAAGGAAGTACAGTACACCAGATAGAGCAATAAACTGGTAAGCCTGGCCTAGTTTTAACAATTAGAAGGAATCAATACAATTCTCAGAAATACCATAGCTAGCATACCTTCAACAGTGGCACAGGAGGTTTCTCTTGACCAGGTTGAGGATGCCATTCAAGAATTACTCTCTCTTCTTCAACAGCTTCGCGAATATGCTGGTACATGTTCATGGCTGTCCTGGAATGGAAGTCACCGCCAGCTTTGAAAGCATCTAACATGCTTTTACAATCAGCAAGATGTGCCAAGATCCTGAGCTCCAGCTACACATAAAAGAAGTATGTCTTTTTACTTGGTACTAGTACCAGCGTACAAATATTTGAAAACTCTGCTGAGCACAATACCTGACCATAATCAGCAACAATAAGAGTGTTCCCTGGAGCTGCAACAAAAGCTTGGCGGATTTTATACCGATCCTTTTCAAGTGCAGGTTGGTTCTGTCATGGAGGAATTTACATCACAGGTTCAAAAAACTATTTGATGTTGGTTATTGATATCACAATAATAGAAGATCTAAATCAACCAGCTCACAGCTTCCAAGGATAAAAATTTCTCATCTTTTGGTTATCAGATTAAATACTGCAACAACCTCAGCTAATTATTTTGGGCCATTAAGTTCACAGAAACCGCGGAGCTCATTTTCAGACTTAATATCAGTAAAAGCTTGCTTATTGAGTTGATGAACATGCTTATTGGGTTGCTCATCCAGTCCATACATATTAAGAATATAGAAACTGCCAATCTAACTGCTACATGCATTTGTATGATAGTTTATTTCCCAGTTCAGCACATTAGCTATAATCCATCACCAGGTCTGTAATTATGACACCGTGCCTTATGTTTCAAGTTAGGATCCAACATTCAAACTGCCTGTTGGTCCTTTTCTGAAATGTTCTAATACGTCGAAAGACGGCCCAAATCCTGTATAATGTTTTACTGTAATAAACACAGATCTTGATGGCCCCAAACACAAGCAGAGCGACCTCACCGGAAGCAACAGCCACACTACAAGGGCAGGGGTAGGAGAAGGCCACTGGGATAATATATTTGTTTACTTCTTGTTTGCCTTTGATTGATACAACCCCTCTCTCTTACAGACAATTTGGCTTGCAATATCTGCAAATTGTAAAGTTGTAAGCACGAGTTAAATCTGACTGTGATATATCATGTACTTCCCTAAATAATTGCAATTATACTTTTGTTCTTGGTTCTATTTATACCACAATAGTCTTGTATAATGATGCAACAGAGCGGACACCAGTACAGTACTCTTCAAACAAAAAGAACGAGGAACTAAGCTGCATTTCACCTTCCTGATTGATGAATCTTCAAAAAATGGGGCAAACTCCATAAGGACATCCTGTCCACCATCCAGCACATCCACCCAAATGCATGTCTTGCCATTTCCAAAATCAGCTTCAGCACCAGAAGTGCCAGAGTATATGCTAAAGCACGTGACCTTTCCATGGCCAACTGGTGTCTCTTGTTTAACATCAATATTAGCAACCTGCATACCATTGAGATCTCCTGAATTATAAACACTAACAAGGAGTTGATATGCATTCGCAACGAAAAAAAAAATATTTTCAACATATAACTTAATTGCCCAGTACCATACCACCGAACAAATAACTCAAGATAATAATGTGTATCTACTTCATGCTGTTCAGGATCCATGGGACCCCACATTTTTCATGGATATCATATTGAACAATAAAGCAAAAAGTGTAGGCATACATTGTGCATAAGGAAGTCACGGAAAGAAGAAAAAACGTGAAGCAAACATTGGAATAAAAGAAAGGTGGGTATGTAGTCATATGTACAACCCTGACTCCTAATTTCAAAGGAGAAGTATATAGTGCCTGATTGGATATTTCAATATCAGATTTAGGCAACAAGCCATGGCAGATACAAACGAACGTAAGGATCTTATATAAAACTTCAAACAGTTGCCAAGGGTTTTCATCCCCTACCTCTGTGTCACATGCATGGAAAAAATTTCTGTACTTCGTAGTAAGCAACTGGACGACACTCCTAGCTGACTTGACATCATCAACCACCAGAACTTTTTCATAGATGGTACCAAGTGCCTTCCGTGCATCTTTAGACTCCTGAGACAAGGGTGCTCTAGCTGGTGGAGGTTGTACTGTCTCCTTGGGTGAGCATTCATTCTCATCTTCAGCATTGCCATCTGTAGCCTTGTCGTCAAATGGTAAGCTTGTTTCAACTTCAGAAATTTTTGGAAGAGAAGCATGAAACTTGGAACCATTAGGCCAATGAGCCTCCACTTCGGATTCATTAGGCCTTTTAATTGGTTTGGTGTCATCCTTAACAACACTGGCCTACAAACACAGCCCACGCAATGTCCACACGCCCACACTTTGCATACATGTCAACTAACGCATTCCCCACAGCTATGTCCGAATCAAAAGCAAGGAACCGCACCATCCTGCCATGGATCTCCCTTCCCTTCATCAGCTCCCTTTCCTTTGCACAGACATTGAGAACGCTCGGCATGGCGCGTAGATCATTCGCCATGTTCACGGCCTCAACCTGCCCCCTCCTGAAAAGATCCAGGGCCTTTGCTGCCCTCCCAGCCCTCGCATATCCAGTGACCATGCAATTCCACACGACAGCGTCCCTCCTGGGCATCTCGTCGAACACCCTCATGGCGTCATCCAGCAGACCAGCCTTGGCATACATATCCAGCAGCGCCCCCGAAACCACAACATTGGGGAACAAAACAAGCCGGATGGCGAAGCCGTGGAGCGCGGCTCCAAGAACCGCGTTCCGGAGCTCCGCGCGTGCGCGGCGGGCACGGCGAACCTGTTGGGCCGGTGTCCCGCTGCTAGGAGGCATACAAGGAGCTCCAGCGCCGTGCCGGGCGGGGACACAGCAAGGAGGATGTTGTAGGTGTGCATGGACGGCGAGGGCATTCCATCGAACACCTGGCGAGCCCGATGGAGCGCCCCGCAGAGGCAGTAGAGGAGGATGAAGTCGGTGTCCAGGGTGGCGTCCGGAAGGCACCCGCCAACCAGGGCCCGCGCATGGAGGTGCGTCCCTGGGGAGAGTGCCCCCAACGCAGCGCAGCACCAGAGAAGGGCCGACAGGCTCCCGGCGGTTGGCGGCGGCATTTCGACGGCCTCCGTATAGGACGCGGCTGCTCTGACGGAGGACAGCAGATGCGCGCGCGTGCACGGGCCGATCGCGCGTTCCCGACGGGGGAAACGGCAAGAAGCCAAAAACTCTGCACGGCTGCTGCGTTTTGAATGGCAGTGCAGCCCTGCGACGACTGCGGGCTCGTGAAAGGATTCGTGACCCGGGCCGCCGGGCGGAGAGGGAGAGGTGACTGGCCGGCGAGGCAGGCTGCAGTCGGCGGTGGCTTTGAATGAAGCCGCGCCCTGGGCCTTGAATTAGTCTTGGGCTCTTGGCCTCTTGGGCACAACACTTTTTCGGTCGATCTGATCTCTCTCTCTTTTTTTCCTACTATTTTCTCTCCAAAAAGAAGAACGAAAAATATGATCTCGCGCACTTCTGAAACGAGTGACCCAATCGTCTTTTGCATCGTCAGGCAGCCAGGCACTCGTGTCCCCGGGGACCGTGCCTCCGTGTGGATCACAATGCAGGGGACACGCGGGATTTTGGGATGTTTGATACGAGGTGCTAAACTTTAGTAGGGTCACATCGGATGTTCGGATACTAATTAGGAGGAGTAAACATGAGCTAATTACAAAACTAATTGCACAGATGGAGTCTAATTGGTGAGACGAATCTATTAAGGCTAATTAATCTATCATTAGCAAATGGTTACTGTAGCACCACATTGTCAAATCATGGACAAATTAGGCTTAATAGATTCGTCTCGCGAATTAGACTCCATTTGTGCAATTATTTTTATAATTAGATTATATTTAATACTCCTAATTAGTATCAAATATCCGATGTGACAGGTGCTAAAATTTTTAGCAAGGGTATCACCCCCGGCCTCCTCGTTTGATTTCAGGCTTTCAGCAACGGGTACTTCTTCGGCGTCCACACTCCACTCCAACGCGCGCAAACACCACCGGTGGACGCTATACGCAGATCTATCCGAAAATACTTCTAATCCGGCCACTCGTGGCTCAGCCGCTCAGGCAGTCAGGCGTCCCTCAGAACCCATGGCTCCGGTGAGGATCGTCGCTGTCAGCTACGTCGCTGCGCCGGCCGACGCGGTGCCACCGCCCGAGCCTATCAAGCTCAACGCCATGGAGGCGCAGTGGGTCGTGGCCCCGGTGCTGCAGCACCTCCTGCTCTTCGAGGGCGATCAGCTGCCGCCCTTCGACGCCGTCGTCCAGTCCCTCCGGTCTTCCCTCGCGTCGACCCTGACCTCCTACGCTCCGCTCGCCGGCAAGCTCCACTACCTCGCGGACACCGGCGAGGTCGCCATCTGCTGCCGCACCGCCGGCGACGACGGCGTCCGGTTCGTTGTCGCGGAGACCGACGCCGACGCCCGCAGCCTCGCCGGCGACGCGGACCACGACGTGCTCACGTTCGAGCAGCTCGTTCCAGAGGTCGACATGGCCTTGCTGCCGGCGCCGGTTCTGGCCGTGCAGGCGACGCGCCTCGGGGGAGGCGGCGGGGTGGCTCTCGGGTTCACGCTGCACCACGGCGTCGCCGACGGGCGGTCGCTGTGGAAGTTCGTGGAGGCGTGGGCGGCGGTGTGCCGAGGGGACACGCCGCCCGCGCCGCCGGTATTCGACCGTTCCCGTGTCAAGATGCCTGGCGGCGAGGAACTGGCCCGGAGTGTCTTGCGAAAGTACGCGCCAGACTTGCCTGTGGTACGTTTCCGCGAGCACAAGCACAACACATTTTTCGCCCCCTCTTTTGTTTTGGCAAACAAATGTCTGATTTGCCGGAGTATCTGGTTGTTTTTTGTTTTAATTTATGACCTTGCCACTAGGTAACCGTGCCCGATGTCTGGCACCAAGATCGCCTGCGGTTTACCCGCCGGACGTTCAACCTGGACGCGCCGCGCATCGCGCGGCTGAAGCAGGCCATCGCGCGCCTCGCCGAAGCCCAAGGCGGCGCGCCGCTGCGACGCCCTCCGTCCACCTTCGCCGCCGTCATCGCGCTAGCCTGGGCCTCCGCCGTCCGCGGCAGGTCCATCCCGGCGGAGGACGAGGTGTTCCTCTTCTTCCTGGCCGACGTCCGCGACCGCCTCGACCCTCCCGCCGGCGCCGACTACTTCGGCGCGTGCCTCGCCGGCTGCATCGCGAGGGTGCCGGCGCGGGAGCTCCACGGCGAGGGCGCGCTGGCGGCGGCGGCGGCGGCGATCCAGGACGCGGTCGGGAAGATGGTGGAGGACCCGCTCGGGTGTTGGCCCGGGTGGGAGTTCCTCAAGTTGGCCGCCGCCAGCGGCCTGACGGTCCCCGCCGATCGGTTTATGAACGTGTCCGGGTCGGCGGGCTTCAGGGTGTACGAGGTCGCCGACTTCGGGTGGGGGAAGCCGCGGCGGACGGAGAACGTGAGGATGAACCTCGACGGGCAGGTGGCGCTGGTCCGCGCCAGGGACGGCGCCGGGGTGCAGGCGTCGGTGTCCATGCTGCGGCGGGAGCACGTCGACGAGTTCGAGTCTGAGATGCTCAAGCTACTCGGATGATTTTGCAAGCTGCAATTAAATTCAGGTAATGTTTGGATGACTAGTTCATGGGCTAAACTTTAGTCCCTAAATTTTAGCCCCTAAACTTTACTCCCTAAATTTTAGCCCCTAAACTTTAGTCTTGCTGGGTTGTTTGGATCCATGAGCTAAACTTTAGTTTCTCATCAAACAATGACTGATTTGCCCCTTGTTAATGACTCCATGCACATGCACAGGAATGCACATGCACCCGTGCGCCTGCTAGGAACTACTTGTTGTTCCTGCTGGTCGCCTACCCTGCGCCTGCTAGTTTCTTCCATGCTGTTTCACTTATCTCGGACAAAGTAGTCACCAGCCGCCAGCAATGGGAATTCTCCACACGGAATATTTCTACCACTAATTTCCAATCTGATTCAATAGTTAGCAAGTTTTCGATGCTCTCTAGATCACTGACACTAGTATATTACATACATAGCCTAATTAACTAGCTAGTTGCAGTGGGAGCTCCCAATGTGAAGTTCAGAAAAGAGAAGTGGTAGCAACAAACATGCATCATTGACAGCAGCTTGCCCTGCAGGCGAAAATCGGAAGCACAAGAATTTGTTAGCTATTGTTCCATTCCATCGGAGACGGGGAACAACTGAGAAGGGGATTTGGTAGCTACTGTTCGATCGGAGACCGGACACGATCGATTGCTCGGGCTGCGCCGGGGGCGGCGCCTGCTGCTGCTCGCGCTCGTGGAGGTGCGTGCGGATCTCGTGGATCCGGTCGCGGGCCTTCTCGACGAGGCGGCGGCGCTTGCCGTAGGTCTGCTCGAGGTGGCTTTGCAGCTCGGCGGCGCACGCCCGCGCCTCCGCCGCCACCTCCCTCCCAGATCTGGCGGGCGGCCGGCGGCGGGGTCGAGGCGGCGGCGGAGGAGGAGGTGGCGGCGGGGGCGAGGCGAAGAAGGAGGTGGCCGGCGGCGGCGGCAAGGCGGAGGCGGAGGAGGTGGTGGCCGCCGCCGGCGGGGGTGAGGCGGAGGTGGAGGAGGAGGTGGCGGCGGCGGGCAAAGGAGGCGGGGCCGGGCGGAGCATGCGGGGAGGGGGAGAGAGTGCAGAGAAAGAGTGCGGGGAGGAGAGAGGAAAGGGGGGGCAGGGGTGGAATTTGTGGTCCTGGGATCACTTTTAGCCCCTTTTAGGGTCTCTTTGGGGGCTAAAATTTAGCTCCCAAAGTTTAGCTATTTGTCACTTTTAGCCCTCTTGTTTGGATCCCAAGAGCTAAATTTTGAGCTAAAAGTGCAACACTAAAATTTAGTCCATGGATCCGGGCCCTTAGGGTCGAATTGTACGCACAGCAAAAATTGCATTATCTTTTCAGCTCAGCATTCGTTGTCCATGCGCCTGACTTTTTTGTTTTTTAGCCCTTTTTGCGAAAAATTCTCGCAAATACGCCCCTGGCAGAACCAATTCTAAAAATGGACCCTTAGCTTGGCACCATCCACGCTGGCGCCACGCTTACACGTCTTGGCGCCAGCCATCCTGGCGCCAAGGTCCATCCGCAGTTGCTGACGCGGATGCCGACGTGGCGGGGGCTTGGCGCCGTAGGCCTTGGCGCCGATCAATTTACCCATGCCTCCTAACATTTCAAACGAAACAGGTATAATTATTCCGAGAAGTGTGCATTCAAGTATGCTATTGTTAAACTGGGGCAGGGAGGCCCGTTTTACACCTGCAAAGAGGCTACAAATCCTCCTGCGAGCCGCTAGAAAAAAAATAAAATGTAGAAATAGGTGTTCGAACTTAGGTCTTTGGGATAAGAAGCCCACATCCTAACCAGTTGAACTAAAGCATAGTTTGTTGCACACTTCTCGGAATAATTATAGTTGTTTCGTTCGAAACGCCAGGAGGCATCGGTAAATTGCTCGACGTCAAGGCCACGACGCCAAGCTTGACGTCAAGATCCATGGCGCCAAGCCCCCGCCACATCAGTATCCGCATCAGCAGCTGCGCATGGACCTTGACGTCAGGATGGCTGGCGTCGAGACGTGTAAGCTTGGCGTCAGCGTGGATGGCGCCAAGCTAAAGGTCCATTTTTGAAATTGATTTCCTAACGTATTTGTGAGAATCTTCGAAAAAGGGTTAAAAAACAAAAAAGTCGCTCCATGCGCGTGGTGGGCTGGCAGCTCGCACGACAGTCGACCGTACACGGTCAGGACAATGCGTACGGTTGGGACCATTGTGACGGGCGCGGACACAGCTTTTTTTTTGGTCCGTGATGGGTGGCAGGATTTGCCTGGATTTACTTTGCATGTAAATTCTCTGCTCGTGGGTAATGTGACCCTTGCCAATCCATAAGCTCGACCGGACAGCACTAGACACGTGCACAAATCTCCAACATTGGAAGTTGGAGGCACTTCGGAAGCTGTATAGGAATTCTGACTTGTTGCAGCTGCGATGTGGTTGGGCCTTACATGGGCTTTAGGCAAAATACAGCTGGCCCGGACACTTGGAGGACAGCAGCCGTTAGATTGATCGAATGGCGTTCCTAGCAAAAAAAAAAAGAAAGAAAGAAAGAAAGAAAGAAAAAAGGAAAAAGGAAAAAAAAGAGAAGGATTGATCGAATGGCGCTGGGCGTTCTTCCGTAAACACGGTCCCTTGCCTCCCTGGGCGCCCAGACAGGGATCCATGGCGCTGCGGCGGCTCGCCCGACGCGCCCTCCACCGCGCGGCGCTACACCACACACCTCCCCCGCCTCCCGGATCCTTCTCGCCTCAACTACGAAGCCACATCCTCCTCCTCCGATTCTCCACCTCCTCGTCCGACCAGCCGCACTTCATGGTCGACTACCTCGTCTCCACCTGCGGCCTCCCGCCGGACAAGGCCGCCAAGGCCGCTCCGCGGTTCGCGCACCTCAGCTCCCCCGCGCGGCCCGACGCGGCGCTCGCTTTCCTCCGCTCGCGTGGCCTCACCCGCGCGCAGGCCCGCGCCGTCGTGTCCTGGAACCCTTCGGTGCTCCTCAGCGACGTGGACGCCACCCTCGCGCCCAAGTTCCGCGCCGTGCGGTCGCTGGGCCTCACCCGCGCCGAGGCCGCGCGCGTCTTCGCGCTCTACCCGCCCGCGCTCACCATGGGCGTCCACACCAACCTCCTCCCGCGCCTCCTGCTCTGGCTCGACCTCCTCGGGTCCGCCAGGTTGCTGATGAAATGGCTCGCCAAGACGTGGCTGCTCAAGAGCGGCGTCGACGCGCTCCTGCGGAACCTCGACGCGCTCCGGGGCCACGGCGTCCCCGAGGCGCGACTCGCCGCCACGGTGCGGCTCAAGCCGTCGCTGATCCTGCAGTCGCCCGCGAGGCTCCGGGCGCTGGCCGCGCGCGTCGACGCCTGCGGGGTGCCGCGCGGCTCCCGGATGTACGCGTGGGCGCTCCTGGCGCTGCACAGCGTCAGCGACGCCGCGTTCCGGGCCAAGAGGGACGCCGTGATGCGCGGGACCGGGTGCACGGAGCAGGAGTTCCTCGCCATGTTCCGGCGCGCGCCGTGCTTCCTGTTCATGTCCGCGGAGCTGCTTCGCCGCAAGGTGGAGTTCCTGGTGGGCACCGTCGGGTGCGGCGCGGACGGCATCGTCAGGGACCCCGTGCTGCTGACGCTCAGCCTCAGCAAGCGGATGGTGCCGCGGTGCCGCGCCATCGGGGCCTTGAAGGCCAGAGGCGTGGACATCGGCAAGCAGCGGCTGGTGAACATCGTGAGAGCCTCGGAGACCAGGTTTGTGGAGAGGTACATACTGAAGTATAGCGATCAGGCGCCTGAACTCCTTGAGCTGTATCCGCCTGATCACCGCAAGAGCAGCTCGCAGGGTGATTGATTCGACATTTTCCCCCCCTGACTCCTGTGTGATGTGTGTTGAGGTTCAGATTAGAGATTGACGGGGACATTGTTTTAAGATGATTTGAGCAGAACAGAAGCTAATAGATGAAGCATGTTCTGTTCGCAATACAGAAGCTTATGCATAAACAGTTAAGCGTGCTGCATTGTCATTTGGTTCTGGGCTTCAGGCTTTGCCGTGATCTGCTGCTTCGCATTCTGAATGAGCTGAAATTGCAAGACTCTTGGCTGGCCGGTTTAACTCTGTGACGCCATTGTTTCGCTATGTACTTTCTTTTGTCATCACTTGGCTCCGTCAGTTGTCATTTTTCTGCAACTGTCAAGATGAAGTTCGGCAGCCGCAGGTGCAGACATACATTTGGAGCTGAATTCTTGACGAACTGGGACATCATCACAATACTATTATGTACAATGTTCAAAGAAACAACCCACAATGGCACAACGCTGCAGAAGAAAAGAAAATTCAGATATTAAGGACGAAACCACGCTAAATTGCATTCTCTTGAGCCTTGACCAAAGCATAGTTGCAGTTGTAGTACGTAACGAAGTGTTTAACATCAGCAGAATAGGTCAGCTAACCTAACACACCAGCACGCTAAACAAATCTTATGAACATCGCATGCCTGGACTTTTCTACTTCTCTTCTGGACAGTCAACTACATCACGCAAATGATAGATCGACACAGGTCCTAATTGGAAGAGTGGGAGTCAAGCTAATCCGATCTATATGGTAGTGTACAATGCCTTCCCAGCTGAGTGCCGACCGCCCACTGCCCAGCTACCACTCCCATGGCGAAATAACTAGTGCATGGCATCCGACCTGGGGCGTGCAGTAGCCTACCAGTTGATACCAGTTCAAAAACGCACTGAATTTCACCGCAGGAATTGATGAGGCACAAACTTGCCAGGCTTGGTAGTAATCACTCACAGGGGAGGAGTAAAGACAGTATGGATCTACTTGGCGGCATACCAATTCTGCGCACATTTGGCATCAACAGCCAGGTCAACATTCAGGATGTTGGTGCCGTAGAAGGGCTTAGACATGCACTCGACCACTATGGACTTGGCCAGTTCAGCAGACTCTGAAGGCCCTTCCAGTATCACTTCATCATGCACCTGAAATATGGAGTTGTCAGCTCTTTTAGGTCTAAAATTATGTGGCATTTAGCACTAAAACAATATTCTGAAATAAACATTGTGAGCACCAACTGCGTCTATCTTGACTCGGAAATGGAAAACCAATGGTCAAGTTACACCAGTCATAAAAAAGTCAATGCCCTTTTCAGTTTCAAAGGGGAAAACAAAGTATGCCGACATTTAACCAGTGATAAGTAACTTAACACATCAAATACCTGCAAGAGTAGCGTCCAACCAAGCTCCTTCAGATGAGTATTCCTGTCTATCTCAAGCATTGCGCACATGGCAACATCTGCTGCACTGCCCTGTGGTGTCAAAAGAAAAGATTCTCAGCACAGAATTAATTTCAACACTATTGAGTTGTGATAGGCAGTAATTACCTGTACAGGAGCATTGATAGCAGCACGCTCAATGTGACCCCTTTGGCCAGAAGTTGCATAAGCCATGTTTGGAAAACGGCGTGATCGCCCAAGTAAAGTATAAACTTCACACTTCTCCTGTGCTAGTTCTTTCTGCTTCATTTGCCAAGCCAGAACCTCCTTTCTATCGCTATACCAGAGTTTCAGTGTGTCTTTTGCTTCCTTAACAGAAACCTGATAAGGGAGAAGGTTACATACACATTTCTTTGGCTAATCAGCATGCGGGTTGTTTTCTGGTTTCTAGCTGATTGGTATGAACCCAGTAGTCCAAGCCGGTACTGATGTGTAATGGACACTGAAGTTGAACTGTTGATATTAATTTAGATTTTAGAACTATGTTCATTTGATAAGTTTGTACCTTCCAATCCCGAGCAAGCCCATGGGCTGTTTTTCCGTATGCAATGGAGAAATTTAGCATTTTAGCTTTCCTCCTCTCAGCACCAAAAGCATCCTAAATCACAAGAAAGCATTAGAGTCTGTTTCGTCATATATGTTCTCATGCTAATAACATTTCCTGGATCCATATCCACAATTAACTCCACGTTGTATACTGGACCAGAAGACATGGAAAATAGGAGGGGGGACTGTAAGTGCAAGGAAGTACAGTACACCAGATAGAGCAATAAACTGGTAAGCCTGGCCTAGTTTTAACAATTAGAAGGAATCAATACAATTCTCAGAAATACCATAGCTAGCATACCTTCAACAGTGGCACAGGAGGTTTCTCTTGACCAGGTTGAGGATGCCATTCAAGAATTACTCTCTCTTCTTCAACAGCTTCGCGAATATGCTGGTACATGTTCATGGCTGTCCTGGAATGGAAGTCACCGCCAGCTTTGAAAGCATCTAACATGCTTTTACAATCAGCAAGATGTGCCAAGATCCTGAGCTCCAGCTACACATAAAAGAAGTATGTCTTTTTACTTGGTACTAGTACCAGCGTACAAATATTTGAAAACTCTGCTGAGCACAATACCTGACCATAATCAGCAACAATAAGAGTGTTCCCTGGAGCTGCAACAAAAGCTTGGCGGATTTTATACCGATCCTTTTCAAGTGCAGGTTGGTTCTGTCATGGAGGAATTTACATCACAGGTTCAAAAAACTATTTGATGTTGGTTATTGATATCACAATAATAGAAGATCTAAATCAACCAGCTCACAGCTTCCAAGGATAAAAATTTCTCATCTTTTGGTTATCAGATTAAATACTGCAACAACCTCAGCTAATTATTTTGGGCCATTAAGTTCACAGAAACCGCGGAGCTCATTTTCAGACTTAATATCAGTAAAAGCTTGCTTATTGAGTTGATGAACATGCTTATTGGGTTGCTCATCCAGTCCATACATATTAAGAATATAGAAACTGCCAATCTAACTGCTACATGCATTTGTATGATAGTTTATTTCCCAGTTCAGCACATTAGCTATAATCCATCACCAGGTCTGTAATTATGACACCGTGCCTTATGTTTCAAGTTAGGATCCAACATTCAAACTGCCTGTTGGTCCTTTTCTGAAATGTTCTAATACGTCGAAAGACGGCCCAAATCCTGTATAATGTTTTACTGTAATAAACACAGATCTTGATGGCCCCAAACACAAGCAGAGCGACCTCACCGGAAGCAACAGCCACACTACAAGGGCAGGGGTAGGAGAAGGCCACTGGGAAAATATATTTGTTTACTTCTTGTTTGCCTTTGATTGATACAACCCCTCTTGTAGAGAGGTTTACTTTCCAACTAAGCAAGATATCAAATCTTATCTCTAACCCTAGTTCTAATGGATCCAACCCATAAGGACCATTTGGCCCACCCAACTTCCCATGACATTGACATTGAGAATGCCATTATACTACAACCATGTGCAACCTTCCTAAAATTGTAAATGCCAACCTGTAAATTTGGTGTCCTTGCAGATAAACGCCCTGTTTCTGTGTTGATATTTAAGGAACAGTGGATCCGCCCCTCCTTACATGATATATGATTTCCCTGTCAGGAGAATAAAAGGAGATTAGTAGGATAAAGATACAGATAGATAACTAAGGCTATTACTGTGTGATAGTTGGCATTCAAACCAAACTGACATAGCCACGTGTAAAACAGTGTCTGCTGCAATCTACATTAGAGTATGTGGAGCCAGCTCACCTGTAATGGAAGAATGAAGTTGGATATCAACGAGTCAATTGAGCATATCTCACATAGAGCGGCAATGGCATGGCATGCTTCTTTTCCTTTCTTCCCTCCTCCAAATGCTTCATATGCAGTTCCATAAGAGGAGGTGTCTTCTAGATCACAATCAGAAATTTCAGAATCGCTACCACATTCATCATCATTTACATCATCTGTCGTGTAAACAAGATCCGAAGGAACTTTCCCAGCCAAATTTCTCAATGCATCCCCACTAACTGAAGGCCAGCCACTAGCTGTGAATATATCAGTTTTGAGGTCTTCCACAATACTGAAAAGTTCAATTGTGCGATACTTTGGAACCTTCTTGCCTTCTGCAACTGCAGTTTCATCATTAGGCACTTTAATAGCCTTACTCGTTGGCAAAAATTCACCAGGTTTGCATCTGTACAAAGATTAAGAACATCAAAATTTATAGGGATTGCGTCCAAGGAATATCTAGTAAACAAAATTAAACATACATTGACTAAATTTTTTTCTCCTTTCATTTCGTATTTAATATACATACAGTAACATTCACTATCTAATTAATAAATGTATGTGGAAGAATAGGAAAAAAATTAAACAAGACTTTCCTAGATGGGAAATTAAAGAATTATAGACATTCATACCCAAAAGGAACTTTACAGAGAGAAAATGGTGAGGGTCATACCTGTTCTCTATACCACCAAAGAAGAGTTGTCGAATCTGAGTATCGCTATTAACATTCATGTATTTCGCATCAGGGCAATACTTAGATGCCCACTTCCGAAATTTATCAGCAGCTAATTTGCGCTGTGCAACAGCAACTTTTTCAATCTTTGAAAGGTAAGCACGGTCGACAAGCATTCCAGCTGTTTCCATTTTGACAAGAACAGCACCAAAAGGACGCCAATACTCCTCGTAGAAATCGTACATTGAACCTCTTGGAACACCATCAAAAGTCCAGGGCTTCCTTTCAAGCTTGCTTTTCAAGCTTTCATAAAGCCTCAAGGTACTCATGGAATCTAGTGAAGAATAACAGATCCACAGCTCTCTGTCCTCTCTTTGTAAAATTTCAACAGGCTCAATTGCAGTAATTTTACCTTCCGATCCATCCTTTTTTATCTTTTTCCTACCAAAGATGGTTTTCATTGATCGCTTTCCAATCTTTTGCAATTCCTTTGGAACAACACCCATAACCCTGTGATCATTTGTAAGTCCCTCAAGAGAATATCCCCCATCCAGTCTTCTTGACGAATCCCAAAGTCGTGCAAGATGCATTGTATCAGCATGAAATCCAGAAACTTTAATTCCATAGTTCTCTATGACATGACTATCGAAACTATAATTGTGCCAAATCTACATAATAAAAATAAGACAGTTGCTTTAGGACATTCAAAAAATGAGATGACTGAGGTAGATGTTCTATCCTATAGGTTCCAGGAATAGCAAGGTTTGGCTACAGATGTAAAAAAAAAGGGTAAAAGCAGAGAAACAGACAATTTGGCTTGCAATATCTGCACATTGTAAAGTTGTAAGCACGAGTTAAATCTGACTGTGATATATCATGTACTTCCCTAAATAATTGCAATTATACTTTTGTTCTTGGTTCTATTTATACCACAATAGTCTTGTATAATGCTGCAACAGAGCGGACACCAGTACAGTACTCTTCAAACAAAAAGAACGAGGAACTAAGCTGCATTTCACCTTCCTGATTGATGAATCTTCAAAAAATGGGGCAAACTCCATAAGGACATCCTGTCCACCATCCAGCACATCCACCCAAATGCATGTCTTGCCATTTCCAAAATCAGCTTCAGCACCAGAAGTGCCAGAGTATATGCTAAAGCACGTGACCTTTCCATGGCCAACTGGTGTCTCTTGTTTAACATCAATATTAGCAACCTGCATACCATTGAGATCTCCTGAATTATAAACACTAACAAGGAGTTGATATGCATTCGCAACGAAAAAAAAAATATTTTCAACATATAACTTAATTGCCCAGTACCATACCACCGAACAAATAACTCAAGATAATAATGTGTATCTACTTCATGCTGTTCAGGATCCATGGGACCCCACATTTTTCATGGATATCATATTGAACAATAAAGCAAAAAGTGTAGGCATACATTGTGCATAAGGAAGTCACGGAAAGAAGAAAAAAACGTGAAGCAAACATTGGAATAAAAGAAAGGTGGGTATGTAGTCATATGTACAACCCTGACTCCTAATTTCAAAGGAGAAGTATATAGTGCCTGATTGGATATTTCAATATCAGATTTAGGCAACAAGCCATGGCAGATACAAACGAACGTAAGGATCTTATATAAAACTTCAAACAGTTGCCAAGGGTTTTCATCCCCTACCTCTGTGTCACATGCATGGAAAAAATTTCTGTACTTCGTAGTAAGCAACTGGACGACACTCCTAGCTGACTTGACATCATCAACCACCAGAACTTTTTCATAGATGGTACCAAGTGCCTTCCGTGCATCTTTAGACTCCTGAGACAAGGGTGCTCTAGCTGGTGGAGGTTGTACTGTCTCCTTGGGTGAGCATTCATTCTCATCTTCAGCATTGCCATCTGTAGCCTTGTCGTCAAATGGTAAGCTTGTTTCAACTTCAGAAATTTTTGGAAGAGAAGCATGAAACTTGGAACCATTAGGCCAATGAGCCTCCACTTCGGATTCATTAGGCCTTTTAATTGGTTTGGTGTCATCCTTAACAACACTGGCCAGGGCTGACACAGCAGCTGCAGCACGATTAATCATATGACGCTTTGCAGGTTCCACACTGGCATGCCTATTTGCAAGGGAATTAGGTGCCATTCTTTGTCTTACACTGTGAGGTGAAGACTGGTTGGAGCTCTTGAAATCTTCCAGGTGTTCATGATGAATAATAGCGGGCCCTAGATGACTGGAACCGCTATAGGTACTGTTGCTGGTTCTGATGGAAGATAACCTCTTGCTCTCGGCAGCCCATTCTTGTGCCCCACTACTTTGCACATTAAAGTTGACACATACTCCAAACTTAAGAGCTCTGTTGTCTTGAATTCCAACACCTGAACTCTGAGAGTACTCCTGCCTGACAATCAGAACCGTTCTCAAAGTTAGATGCAAAACACCAAAGTGATGCACAACTATGATACTACGGAGAAGCACCATTACATGTCAATTCACTAACAAAGTTCAATCAGAACAGCACCAGGAGGGGCCAGACACAATAGCTCAATCCTACGAGCTATGGATGCAGAGCAAATTAGCACAACAGACAATATTAGGTTCACTCATCCCCCAAATGGTCCACAGAAAGTATTAGTACCAATCCAGAACACGACACAAGGTTCCCAAAACAGAACAGTAACCGCCGCAGTAGCAGCACAGCATCGACCTAGCCTAAAAGCATAGGCCAGCATCCTACTTCCTATTACCCCTTGCAAACCACGAATCGAACGATTATCACCGCCACCACCACATAATCACACATCACACGAGCTCCCTGAGCTTACTTGAACGAGCATTAATAAACCTCTAAAACAGTACGGGTACTACCTTCTGCCGCCGGTGAACGGCGAGACCATCGAGCGGCCGCGGCGGCGGGGGCGGAAGGGCGAGGGCGTCCACGGAGGCGCGGAGCACGGGCACCGCCGGAGCAGCGCGGGCGCGGGCCCCGGCGCCGTCCCGGCCATCGCCATGGACCCCACGAGCCGCCTCAGCTTCCCGGCCCCTGCCCCCGCTCCCCCACCGCCGCAACCGAGGCCGCAGGGCGCCGTCTTGGACCACACCGCGCGGCGCGGGCTAGGCACGCCTCGAGGGTTCGGAGCAGGAGGTGCCGGGCGCGGGCATTCGGCGGCCGCGAATGGAGCGGCGGCGGGAGGACGAGGGCGAGAGGAGAGTTTGGGTTCGGGAGGCAGCTTGGGGCGCCGCGGACTTGGGGAAGGGGGATAGGGAAAGCCAGGAGGGTTTACGCCAAACGGTGGAATCCGGAATCGTATCTGTCTCTGGCGCTTGCCCGCTTGTGGCGCGGCTGCTGCCTGAGGAGCGGGGCCGGCAGCGCGAGGCGTTGCTGGTGTCCGAGGCTTCTCTGCTACGTGCACACGGTTGCAGCCACCAGCCTGTTCGGCAATCTTGCCTTCTTGGTGTGTACACATCGGTTGGTACGGGCGTTAATGGTTGTTTAGGGGCTTTATTGGATGATTTGAGGGCTTTAATTTAGTTGGTGGACCTCCTAATCGTGGAAGATGGTGCGTTGTGTTCTCGTACTGTAGTGTTGATTTGATGGGGGCAAAGGGTTAGGTTATTGGTTTGGATTTTTGTTTATCTGTTTTAAATTGGAAAGGGATGAGAACGTGATGCGTCTGGGTACTGTTGTTAATTTACTAAGTAGCTACATGTGCACCAAGAACTTTGTCTCCAAAATAAGGTGCAAAGTGGTTGGATGGATACAAGGCTTATCTGTGTGAATGCAAAAATAACCAAAAATAATTAAGTGGGATGGGAAAATCACAAATAAATATATTTCATCACATTCATATGCTATAATTAAGTGTAAATGAGATACTAGTTAGCAGACGTCCTGTTTGGACGCTATTTCCTAGCTGTATTGATGAATATTTTTTTCTTTGACGGATTTCGACGGCATTGCCATTGCACTCCTCTATTGCCCACCTTCCTCTATTTGTCTCCGATGGCGTCTCTGGCGTCACTGTCTCACCGATACTCAACACTCAGTCGCTCACCCCTCTATTTATATGCTCTCCCACACCACATGCAGACATACTCCACCCATCGGAAACCAGTGGCTCCATCACCATTGCCTTTACGGCACCTCTGCTTCTCGACTTTGCTGTGGTTCTAATCTTACTGGCGGATTCCTCTTCGAAAATCGTGTTGAGATTACCGTGACAACTAATACTAGATTCGATACAGAAGGTGCAAATAACTCATTCTATTGGGCTAGTTTGGATGAAAACTAAGCGAGCCAACACGATTTAAAAAACAGTAGCTGCCATGCTTAATCCACACAATAGGGTAACCCAAGAAATCCTGCAACATCAGTCACTACTACCTCCTTTTCCACCCTGATGTGTCATCCAATCCAAGATTTGCATATAATTAGCACGACAAACCCTGATAGATAGATCAACTAAAGGGAGCACATATTCCTTGGCGTGTCTCCAACCTACTACCCCAACGGTACAACAACTGCACTGAGGCACACCGGCATCCCAAAAATTACTGGCTGATCGGAGATCTCTCTACTACACGTACTCCTACTAGCTAGCTATCTAATGACTCATAATCGGCCATCATCATTTACAAAACCGTCCCGGACGTTGCTCGGACGGCAACGCACAAACTGCTCCGCCGACGATCCCTTTGGCATACAAATTCAGTGCTCGATCCACACGCGTGCACTGCGAGCTCTCTCTATCGGTCACGGTCAGCATCTCAGCTGGACGGCACCGGGTAGCACTTGCCCCTGCACATGCAGCGGTAGACCATGGGGCAGGGCAGCGGCTCAGCGACGGAGCACTTGAAGCTGACCATGACGCGGCTGCACGGCGAGCACGCCCCGCACGCGTGCGAGCAGTCCGGGAGGCTCGACCCCGTCGCGCGCACCTCCTCCCGCAGCAGCAGGTCCTTGCTGTCCCCGCCGCCGCCGCCCTGCATCGCAGGTATGGTCATCTCCGCCGTCGTCGCCCCATGCTCCAGTTTCGTATCACCTGCTGTTCGATCAGATCAGATGAGAAGGTCATGGTTACTTGGTCAGCGTCATCTGAGGGCGATCGAGCACACTTTTGCTGTTTTGTATGCACACTATCTGCAAGAAACGGTACTCCCTATCTTGCAGTAGCACTTACCAGGAGCTGGTCTGATGCCATCGCTCACGGCAGCGAGCAGGAACACCACCGCCAGAGCGAGAAGGACGCGGTGAACTCTAGCCGCAGCAGCGTGCCTCTCCATGAGCCCAAGACACCAGAAGAAGAGCTCGGCGCGGTGTGGCCGATAAGCGAAGCGCTAGCTTGTGCTACTTGTTGCCAGAATGCCAGTCGCTACGCGAGAAGGCTGATGAGCTCTGAAGGCAATGGGGACTGCACGTCGACGCGTCGTGCATATATAGCCGCGTGCATGAGGCCGCGGGGCCAGCACGGCCATTGATGAGGGGCGCAGCGGCCGCGCGGGGGACCTTTGATTGTGCGTCACATGATCCTCGGCCCCTCACATGGATTCAATGACCACCCCCTGCCGCGCCGCAGCCGCTGGAGCTTTGCTTTGCGGTGCGTTGCGCAGGCCGGCCGGGGGCGAGGACGCGGCTGCTCTGACGGAGGACAGCAGATGCGCGCGCGTGCACGGGCCCATCGCGCGTTCCCGACGGGGGAAACGGCAAGAAGCCAAAAACTCTTCACGGCTGCTGCGTTTTGAATGGCAGTGCGGCCCTGCGACGACTGCGGGCGCGTGAAAGGATTCGTGACCCGGGCCGCGGGGCGGAGAGGGAGAGGTGACTGGCCGGCGAGGCAGGCTGCAGTCGGCGGTGGCTTTGAATGAAGCCGCGCGCCCATTTACTGCACTTATGTGTTCCGTGATTCAACAGTGGAAGAGACGGAGAGTTCGTTCACCCATCAGTTACTGCCCCCGCATGAGCTCTGCCTGTCGCGTTGCTCTGCGGTTCTGCGCTCTGGCTGACTCCTCTGCTCACGCACTGGCACTGTGCGCCAACTCTCTGAACTCGTCCGTGCTTTCACGTACCTCGCTGGATAAAGGCTAGGATCCTATAGGCATGGCATGCATGGTCCCTGTTTCAATGCGAGCTGAGGAAGTTAAGTGGACAGAGGGATCTTGCATTGATACTCCGTCGATGGCGCTGCTCTCGGGATTGGACCGTGGAGAATGTAAAGCTCTGTTTGTTCGTGTGAAGAGAGAAGGACGGAGCAGAACACCTGAAGATTGAATGATTTGCCCTATTTCCACAAATCTAATTGCGATAGAGGAGCAAAGTTAGGCAAATACATGAGCATTGTCGAGGCAGAAGCAGAATTACAAGGGTGTCTAGCGTCGTGTCCTGGCATTCTGGCAATATGGTTTGTGCCTTGGTTGATTCAACACGGACAAATAAAATTAAAGTGATCAGTGATCACCGCTGGATCCGTGGCGCAATGGTAGCGCGTCTGACTCCAGATCAGAAGGTTGCGTGTTCGATTCACGTCGGGTTCAAACCCCCCGATTCTAGCGGATCTCTTTTTGCTTTTTTTTCTCTTTTTTAATAAAAAGTTTACCCGTTTACCCCACTTGTTTCTTCTTTTCTGATATCATTTTTTTTTTGGTTCTCCCTTGGATCTGCCTGACATAGTATTAGTTGTTCAACTTTTCATAGTATATCATAGTAGTCTCTGTTTTGTTTTTAATCACAAGCTCTCGTAGAGTCATAGCTCTCGACCTCTCTTTGGTTGTCCTTCTATAAATTCGATTAGCAAAGCTTTGCCGTATTAAAAAATATAGTTAAAAGAAAAACTCTGGCGGAGGTTAACTTCCAAAGATAAAATAAGGATGGTTCTGAAGTCTGAACCGAAAGCAGAACTGGTGCAAGCAATCTCGTCCGATGCAAATACTCGCAAGTGTGAACTGCTACGGATGCATCTCATTCCTCAACAGGTGAACTAGCTTGTTCCATACTCCGTACAATACAATGGCACAAGGACTGCATGCCCAACTCATGAGAAATGGATAGACACTAGTTACATACTGTTACATCATATATACCGTAAACACTACTCGTAAAACCCATCATTTATACCAATTAATTATACGGCTGTAGAAGGCCTCCGGCCAGGTATACCAAAACAAGATATGTACACGTCTCAGAAAAAGGCCTCAATTTTCGTTATTCATTGATCACTGCACCTGACAAGCGCACACCAACTTCCTGTTCCCCAGAGACGCCGGCAAGCATGGCGGCGCCGCTGGCTGAGAAGCCTTCGCATTCTTCATCCAATCCCAGCGAGGTCGACCACTTGTTCGTCCTCGGCTGGCCTACAACGACCTACTACTCTTCGTCGTCGTCTTCGTTCATCTTCAGTGGGTTTTCGCCACCGACGTCTAGCTAATCGCTGCCTCGCGCCGCGTCGCCCACAGATGGCTCAGCGCGCGGAGGCGCTGGAAGTAGTCGCCGAGCGCCAGGAGGCCCCTCGCCGCCTGCCGCGTCGTCAGGATCTTATGCATTTGCTGCATCGTCGTCTGCCGGAGATGGTCCGCCTGCAAAATGGGTAGCGTGTGAGAAGCAGGGGATCTTCCACTTGCGGATGGTGCTTGGCGACCGGGTCGGTTGGTTACCTGGGTGACGAAGCCGACGAGCTCTTTCAGCTTCTCCACGGCGGTCGCCATCTGCAGCATGTAGCCGTCGGGGAGTCCGAATGGGTCGGCCGCGGCCGTCAGGGTCTCGGCGAGGTTCTGCTGCAGCTTCTCCATGCCCTGCGACAGGGCGTCCTCGGCCTGCGTCGAGGTGTGCTGCAGGCCGCCCACGGCCATGAGCTGCGGCTCCGTCAGTGGCTCCAGCTGCGGCCTTAGGATCTGAGTGACACCAGCAACAGCAAGATCCAACGTGTGAGACAAAATCTCTCGGGAGGACAGCACTTGTTTTATGTCTGAAGCTGCACGGTAAGTGAGTCTGAGCCGGCCACCTTGAGCACTTCCGACGGCCGGAACCCGCCGATCCACAGGAAGAACCGCTCGGCGGGTGTCTTCCACATGCCGGACATGACGTAGAAAACGTCGGCGTTCGCGGCCAGCGCCTTGATCCTGAAGAGGTGCTCGTAGTTGTTGAGCCCGGTCTCCACGAGCGTGCGGAGCTCCAGCTCCGATGGCTGCCCCTGGAGAGCAGACCTCAGCTCGGCTGTGTGCCTGTTCTGCTCTTCGACCCAGTTGCTGTAGTCTATCTCGAACCCAGCAACACCTGTTGGAAGTGAACCATACAAGCAAGCCGGAAGTCAGATACACAGGGTCTGCCACTGAACATTTTGCTGAATGCCACTGAACGACAAGTGTTTGTTCTTGAGAATGATAGGTGCAAAACCTGACCTGGATCCATTGGTCCTGTGAATCCGAGAGTCGAGTCTCCCATGTTCCCATTTGCATATGCACCCTGCAGATCAGCCAATGCACTGAATCAGGGAATGTAGCAGGGACTGATGAGATGGCTTTAACCAACGGATTCTTTCTTGTACCTGTTGTCGAGCCCGTTGAAGCTCTTGCTCTAGTTGTGCCAGCTTCATCCGGCTTGTCTCTAGCTGCTGGATGTAAGCCTATTAAACACCAACAAAATCGGGGCCAATTGTGAGATAGAAGGTCACTAAGCATGATAGCACCAAAAGATTGGTGAAGTTCTTGTGGTTACCTTTTTTCGCAGGCGACTCTTCCGAGCAGCTTCTCTGTTCTGTGCAAGTCTTCTCAGGACCTGAGGCAAATCATTTCAGGTTTATATTCAGAGCATTTTATTTCTCTTGCAACAACAAATCAAATAACCTATGAAATGGACTGTCGAAGTTAAGACTTAAAATATCACTTTTCTCTGTTGTAACGTAGGAGTATTTAAGAAAGACTAAACATGCTGCGGCAGTCAAAAAGACAAAAAGGAAAACAAGTGAAAGATCCTTGAATTGTACCCTCTCTGGCGGCCTGCTTGTTTCCTGATCCGTACTTCTCGCCGGCTCTAGTGCTACCTGTGGAACATCTTCTAGCTGCACAAAGCTCATCAACATCAGTACTCTACTCCACCCATCGATGGACAAATCACAGAAGCCATGCAAGAAATCAAGCTGATCGATGAGTTCATCCTTCCTCACCCTATTGTCGAACTTCTTGTCCGCTTCCATGACGGTGGAGCCGCTGGTGGCCTGGCCGCTATCGACCTTGAACGGATCGCTGTTCCACATGCCCATCACGGGCGCCGGCGCCGGCCGCTCGTACACCCCCATTCTGACAGGCACCGCCGCGAACTGCACCGCGGACGCAGAGGTCATGAACTCCGGCGGGGAGGCGGCGCTGCCGATGCTACCCAAACAGAAAAACAACCAGCGGGGGAGGCAGCGTGAGTTAACGACAGAGCGCCGTTGCAGGTGTCAACCAGGTTAAAGAGCGAAAGAAAAAAAAAATGAGAGAAAGGCAGGCGAAGCGAAGCTTTCGAGCTCCGAATGGAATGAGCGCAGCGGCAAAGGCAAATATGCTCTCTCCGATTGCGGCCGCAGCTGTGCTCAGGAAAGGCGCTGGGAAAGGCAACCCCGGCGAGCACTTTTGGCAAAGCCGCCGAGGCTGACAACGTACGCAACAAATGATGGCATGATGATGGATGGCGCGCCGAGAAGACGCCGTGCACTCCTGTCACGGAACAAAAAAATCTAAACGTCCACGACGGCGTCTCCGTCACCTCCGGACGGCAATGGTTTCACAAGAAGGAAAAGATCGGTGGCCGCCGGCCCGGGCAAGGGAAGGAACGGATCGACGGCGAGCTGAGGTTGCCTACTGGGATGCGAGCGAGAACCTGTGCTGGTGCGGCCTAGGAGCCTAGCTAGGCGGGGTGCATCTGCATCGGCTCAACGAGATGATCGAGAGAAGAGAATCGGGAGCGGCAGCTGCCGTGGCCAGTGATGGCTGGACGATGCCGTCGCCTCGACCTCGAGTGGAACCTGGAATCTGGAATCCGGCTCCGGAACGAATAATTCGAGCCCGGACTCCAACGGAAGAGTTGCCACCTCTGAAAATTTTTCATGCTCCTGCTTCGGCAGCTGCTTCTCGTCCCCATAATTTCTGCGTCCGCGATGCTCGTTTCGCTCTTCTGCTCAGCGCGGCCGCCGTCCGGCCGGCGACGGCAGCAGGCGCGACAAACGACGACCACGAGAGCGTGGGTCCATGGCCACCTCGATCTCCACTTGATCGAGTTACGACGCCGTCTTGGTGCGCTGCGTGCGGCTGACCAGCGAGATACGGGATAAGCCCGTGTGCTGATCTACTCGGACGCGATGATAGCCGCGCCCCGGTCTCAGTCAGGCGCGCACCGGCCGACCGGCGGTGACGCTATGCGGCCAAGTACATCTCTACCCCTGGGCTGACAAGGACGGCCACCACACCGCCCGGCCAGTGCTAGGAATTTCCGGCCATTATACTTAGTAGCAGAGGCTAAACTAGTGGTTAAGGATTAAGCATGTAAAGGGTGTGGTGACGGTGACGCCTGACGCCCATCAGTTCATCAGCGGTGGCATCACACCGCAGGAATAGCAGTGCAAAGCAAGAAGGCTCCTGAAGGAAACCCCACAACGTCACTAGATTATAGCTAGAATTAGATCCTAAACCACAAGCTTAAGCTGATGGCCAGCTGCATGCATGTTGTATTCTTTTGACCCTCTTGTTTTTTTTATAGTCCACAACTCCACATGACCACATGAGAGCTCAGAATACCGTAATAAAACGACAGTGTTTCTAGCATGATCTATCCAATTATTCATGGGCCTCAATGATTACGTGCAAAATGCAATGCTTGCTCCCGCACGACAGGAAGCAGAAGCTTCATCACACATAGTGGAGGGCTCGCCAAGCCAGCACGGCCAAAAGAAGGTTTGGATTGGATGGCCCCTCAATTATTGGCGAGGCCACTTGGCTTTTACGGCGAAGCAGGTTAGGTTGGTCTCTGCTCTATCCAGCACACAGGAACAGGCTGCAGATAAAGAAGTGGTCGCTGGGCATCATCTTAACCCCACCATCCAACTTATCTGAAACAGAAGTGCGTGATGAGCGTAGCATTTTTTTTCGGCTTAATTTCGCCACACGTGTGGGTGCGATTTGTCACTGTACCAGGTTAATATGCAAGGATCTGGATCCAATTCTCCTATTGAAACAGTCTACAGAAGATGCAATTCTAATGGTGTATAACCATATCGAGCCGATTATGCAGATCTCAGAGGAGATATGCATGAAAGCAAGAACATAGTATGTGATACATGCACGCACCCTGAAATATATGAAAAAAAAAACCTGCAAGTTGTAGCGTGTGTTTACTGTGCACAATGATGCTGATGAAAGGGAAATGTGATGACAAAAGAAAAGGGAATGTCTGATTGAGTTGCCAGTGGTGAAAGCTGCTGATGCACAGCAGTACAGAACTGGTCACCACTTCCTTCAGATCAGCACCAGGCCACTTGAGCAGGAGGCTGGCAGCCCCTGCCCTGCAGAATAGTGGGCTGGAGACGGTGCAAAACAAAACACCTGTCCTTCGCCAGAGCCTAGTGCCTCACTGCCCATGCACTGTTTTGCCAAATAAGGCTCTCAGCTTTTTTCCGTTACGGGGTCAACTATCAGAGGACCTCAACTAAAGAAAGACCTGATGCAAAGCTCACCGTCATGGCCGCTAAAAGGAACGGTACTGATGGCTAATGTGTGCTATTCAGGAACAGCTATGCGTCCTGCATAATTCAGTGGAACCTGTGGGCTAAAGCTTGTCGAAAACGAGAGCCCATGGCTGCCTAGGCTAGGCAGAGAACAAAGGGACACGTCTCCCTTCACAATCTGCTTTTGGAGAGTTAGCACAAAGTATTTCTTGATGTAGCATGCGTTTTGGTCCTAACTGGTGATTCCAAAAGACGGTAGCCATCTTTTTATTTTTCCTACTTTTGAGCTTCACTTTGTTTATTTTAACTAACATGATCTCACTCTAGATGCACTAGTCCACTTGCACCTCTAAAGATCTAGTATTCAGTTTACATCATGATGTGCCACCCACAGGTAATGAAAATCTAATGCAAATTGCACTACTAGTCTATTAGTGCTAGTGACACAAAGCTATTAGCTCTGCTCTTTGCTTCACGTCTTGTTCTACTTCAGATGACTGATTGGACAGTCATCAAAACATTGGTATTTTGTGAAGGATCGGATCGACAGAACGTTCAGATGAAACAGGGGGATCGGGTCTGAGGAAATACACACCTAAGCTTGTGGAGGTTGAAATGATCTTCAAGGTATCCATGGTAGAGCTCCATCATAACATGCTCAAAATGATCTCCCTTAAATTAATACTTATATTGATCACCTCACCTCATGTCTGCCAAACAGAAATAGCAATTCATTTACCAAAACGAGAATACTAGCTGCATGATTCATAAAACTTGAAGGTTCGGCCTCTGCTCTAGGTTGTCTAGTGTTGAATGAACATGAATGAAGATATAGTCTTAGAAAAAAAATAATCTTATGAAGGATACGCTCTGTTGAAAATACAAATATTTGATCACTTGCTCCAATCACTTTATTCTGGCCAACAATATAAAGATTCTCATAAACATATGGGTTCTAGAGGTGCTATTCCAGACTTACTGGAGAAGCCAATATGATTGATTGTAGTTCTGTATCCTTGCAGCAGTTTGCAGCCATCCAAAATAAGAAGGCAATAACAAATTGAGCATGACTAGCTAAAGTTCCAATAGCCATGAATCGTTTGTAGAAGAACGCATCCGCTGAGAAGCTATCATGTCTTAGCCCAAGAAACCATGCCCTATTTCTTTCAAGCCAGCAGGAATGGAGAGGTAAACAAGCTATGCTTGGCAAGCTCTAGTGCGATGCCTTTGTTGTTGTCAATTTCTACCAAAACTCCAGCTATCAAATCTCTAGCATACATGAAGAGCAGACAAATAACTGAATTCTACTTGTTCATGACTAAGATCAACACAGACTGAACAAGCAAAAGGTAGGGAAACTTAGTACCTGATTGCAGTTTCTTCAGTTAAGGATGACGGGAGACATCGAATCACTGAACGTAAGGGCCTCCACAGATGTGCTCTAGCTCAGCTCCAAAGGACACCACCAGTTGGCCGGAGTAAGTGAGGCAGGGTTATATAGGAGCCAGCTGCCTTCCCTTTAAAAGGAGGAGCCAAGTATAAAGAGCTTTTAGTATCTAATATTATCACCTGGGCCTCATGCTTAGGATGCACTAATTATTCTTTACGTAAACTAGTTGGATATGTGCGAAGTTGCTTGCACACAGGAATACATATACGCATCCATCATCACCTAACAAGTGAGAGCCAGAAAAGTATGCACATGATTCTGACAGAGAAGAAAGACGGTAACTTTCAGGTGTAAAAGAAGCATGCTTTTAAGCCTGCATTGCAGGCATACACTTGGTTAGTTAGAGAGATCGACACATTAGGTGCTCAACAGTATCAGATAACACAACAGATTGGCAGTGCCCTGGAAAGGCAAGACTCCGAGTAGTTTCCACGTACATTGTACTGCAATTCCACCAAGCAAAGATGGTTAAATACACAGCATCCACTGTCATTTACTGATTAGGCAGAAAGGTGAACGCAAGAAAACTCTGCAGGCATGATACACAGTTACTCATAGATGAGAAGATTTTAGTGCAAAGGGAGTTTCTTATGGCACAAGAACTCCTGCAGATTAAAGGTCCTTGCATTTGTGAGCTTGTTACTCACAGATACAGATGAAACTATCTAAACATAAATGGTTAAGGAGTATAATGGAGCGGAGGACACTAGGACAGCACTAGGTTCATGCGAAATTATAAAGTGAGCTTATCATGACTTACCTCAATTGCTATAGTGCCTTTGGAACCTCAAGAAGGCCATAAGGATTTAAGTAATGCTCATCGTTGTGATGACCCTATAATGGGGTCCCATTAGATTCCGTGATGCAAGTAAGGGACATCACTAGATTCACCAAGTTGGTGCATGGTGGAACTTCCCATTTCTGGGGTATCCCTCCTGATCACTAGACCTCCTCAACCTTCCCAAAAAGAAGCCTTTACATCTTTCCTTTTTGCTCAAATGCTACTCGTCTCCAATTCCTCGGTGCTTTCCACAGTGGTGTATAAACATTTTTTTTTGTTAACCCAGTGATGCCTAACAATGTTGTTGAGAAGAACACATGATGTTGATCAGTCATTTAAGTATACAGTAGATAAACCTATCTTGGTAACAAGAAACTAAACATTGTTGAAAACTGGAAAGAAGGTACAAATCTGTTACGAATTTTTATTTGATTCTGTAATGCTACGTCGTCTACTCATTTACGAGTCTAAGTCGTCCCGCTATTGTGCAATCATTGCCCATATCTTTCCAAAAGCAAGAGGAAATTACACTGCATAATAATCTGATCCAAAGCAAAACAAAACGAAGAGGAATATATTACGCTTAGTGGGGGCACCTACTCTTTTGTGAATTGCGTAACCCTGGTGCGCGACGACGAAGAATTCTCCTTTGCCATAAAGGCGCAAAAGAAGAGGAACCTTTGGACGGGCAACCTAAAAAAGAAGAGATAAGATAAAGCACTATGAGGGATCAATTAGTAGTATAATTAGGCCACAATGATGCAGTCCTGCTAATATATGCAAACTACTGAACCTTAATGCAAACGGGCCCCTGCTTGCTGATGGCAGCATTATTGAAGCTGTTCATGCATGTCCACATCACGGTGCGTCTATTTTTCCCTTTCCTCTTTCTGGAGTGAGAATGCGTAGCAGCAATAGTCGTGGCTGTGGCTGCTTGATTCCTTCGTCGCCTTGTCTTCCTTTTGGCCTGATTGGTCTGCACCCTTCTTTTCCCGACCTCCTTTTGCCCCCTTTCCAGAGTTCATGATGTTGAGTATGATTTCAGGGAAATTTCTGGTAAAAAAGTTAGGGTAATTTTATAGCCCCCTCGAGTTAATTGGGGCCTTAAATATATCCCAAGAATATAATAGTTCAGGAAGGGCAGCGGGTTGATCAAATAATCCGCTCAAACATCAAATGCAGCGGTTTGATTTCTGGGAAGCAACAGATCATAAAGTGAAGGTCGTACTCTGTATGATCTGAAAAAAAGGAATTACTTACTTGCTACGTAGATGCAACTTCAGATTTCTTCTGCGTCGAGGATTCCGGCTGGCTACCTTTCGGCAGGCAGAAGTAGGTGGTGGTAGATTGGAGAAGCGGAGCAAGAATTGGGTTGACTGCATCCGATGCTCTGCTGGAAACGAACACTGGTTTTGTTGTACTGCTAATCTGGTGGGCCAACCTTGCCTGGGCCTTGGACGGCAGCTAGTCCCCGAAGCAGCAGCATCCACTAGGTAGGCTGTAGGCAAGGTACCCATGCTGACCAGTGACGAGAGATCAGATCGAAAGTTTCTCGTCCAAATCTCCTGGATTAGGGTTTCCGAGACTATCAGCATTAGGATTTGATGGCCAAATAATTTGGATGCACACACATCGTATAACAAGTATTACTACTGCTACTTCTAAAGTTCTAATGTACGATGTGATTACCTCTATGAGCTGAATTGTGGGCGTGAAGAAAATTAACGCGAAAACAATGCGATGAAGAAAATGAAAAAAAATAAGTAAAGTTGCAGTAGCACCATCGAAAGCAAGAGGGAAATTCACCCCGTGCACGAGGCGTGCTACTCCATTGCACCAAGTGAGCAAGCATAATGGTGTATGACTAAGATTCTCACGTGAGCATTGCTGCATACTACTTCCTCCATTTACTTTTACTTTTACCGGTAGCAAGGACATCGACACGGTCTGCAATCAGATTTTTGGCGGTAGCTTCTTTTAAATTATGTTTCAGCAAAGATCACTAAGAAAACGCAGGATATGTTTTGGGCAAATGCATGGTCCGAATCTGCCGAAGTTAACATCATGCATTTTAAAACGAGATATAAAAAAAGAATGGAGACGATTGCCGATTTGTGCTCGCCATTGTTTCTTAGGATCAAAAGAACCTCGCAATTGTTTGTTCGTTTTTGTTTCTCCTTCTAATAAAAATTTGGCAGAGCTCTTGCTGTTCCTTAAAAAAAAAAAGAACATCGCAATAGTGAGTGAGAGGGCACGGTGATAAGCTATTTAATTACAAAGTGGGTGAAAAGCAGTAAACGAACATAGTATTAGAATCTCAAAGTAACGCTGGATGTTGGCTGCTTATGCCTAGTATCGATCAGTGAGTACATGGTGGCCTGAGCTGATGGCGAGTGATGGCTTTGCTGCAAGTTGCTCCTGCGATCTTTGTGCAGGCAAAGTTCAGTGTTGTTAATATAATCAGAACAGAGCTTGGCTATTGGTTTGTGCCATGGGAGGATTCCCTGATACTCTAGTCTCTCGAAGGTGCTTTGCTTCACATTGAGCTAGCAGAGGCCAAACATGAGCCGTGAAATCATCTTGAGCAACCCAATCAGAAATAAACAAGGAGGAGGTGATCCCAGTTTCTTTTCGCTGCGCTTTTGGTCGTTTGATCTCTCCGCCCTTTTTTGATCCGAAGAGAAAATGCGCTTGGTCGTGCGTCACGGACCGATGCCAATCGTAGGCCAGTTGGTGCTTCCTTTTTCCGGGGAAAACTCTGCGTGGCCGACATGGTCATCACTGCGCTGTTCATATTTGTAATCTACGCTTGAAAGTTCAAAGGCTAGCGTCGATCCATGGGTCTTCTTCAGGCATATCCGCATATGCCTGGGTATATCTCTGCAAGAGTGACTTGGAACAGAGACGAGCAGTACGCGATGGCATGCATACTCTTCCAAGAACCATGGAATCTCTTCAGAACTTAAAAATGTCAAATTCTCGAAATCATTCAGATAAATCCAGCCATGTCTTCGGGTAACCTTGCAGTGATGCCCTCACATAAGTCGCGAACGCAATCTACTCAGCACGAAGGGGATCAGGATGGCTTCGGTCTTCGCCGTTGGACAGAGGAGACGCAAGCTCGACTTGGATAGCTGCTGGATAGACCGCGTGCGTGCCATTACTTCACCTCCAGTTGCAAAGCTAAAAAAATAAAAAGTTGCAAAGCTAGAAGCCTAAAAGAGATCACCTTGGGTATCAGCTATCAGGGCATGCAGCTACAGAGATGCTCACTGGACGAAGGAAGGCATTTCGTGTTGATCCAAGGAACCCTGACCTTTTTGACTGACTTTGCATGCAGTGCACACATGATTTGCGCCTGCACTAGCTGATCTCTTTGCTCGGAGACCTGTTCGGATAGGCTTGCATGTGCAAGTCTGTTAGCTATTGGACAGCATTAGCAATATGCCCATGACCAATGTGATCGCTCTCTGATCTTACATGTTTAAAGACATACGTCTCTCTATCTTTGGTTTAAAAGTGGTGCAGAAATGTCTTGTACCTGCTAATGGGATAGGCAGTGATCAGGAAGGAAGGTCGACGCAACAATTATTGGACATTCTATTTTTTTTATCAGGTTTTATCTTAACTTCTTTCATCTACAACCAGATAATCGAACAACTTTTCTTTTCTTTACAAACCCTATCTGCTGTCAGCAAGCACATTGCACTCACTACTCCACCACCTCCTCTCCTAAAACAAATCTGCCTGACAGTAATCCACCGTTCCCTTTTCTTTTCTTTTCTGAAGCTAACAAAACATTTTGCGATACACATAAAAAATGGAATCATTGGAGCGTGCCTTTTCTTTCTGAAAACAAAACAAAAAAAAACCATAGAAAAATGGGAGGACAAGAGAGCGAGGTTCCAACAAGGAATGAAAATGAATTGGTGGGGGGCACTCCACCTCGCAAATACGATGCCCCACTTGAGCCAATAATTTGGGCCATGTATGCAGAAAATGGAGCAGCCAATGTCATCTCTGCCTCACATTTTCTTTATCTAGACAGGCACCCGGAGCTTGGGTTGGCTCCGGTTGTTAGGCCGGGGCCCCATGGCCGCACGCATTGCTTGCTGAGGCTTTGGGTACAGGAAGCCTCAACTTGTGGAGAGGAAGGACGCTGTGCGCGTCACCATGGCTGGCCTTGAATTGTTCGTGCACCTTTAAGCGTAGTTGTGGCTGATGAGCAAGCAATACGACTCGTTATGCCTTTGGGTTTTGACTTTGCATATGGTCGCAAAAAACTCGGTATTTCCTTGTGCTTTTGACTAGGTGTGTTGCCCGATTTTCATTCACTCGAGTCTAGACCTTGGGCAACTGATTTCTGTTCAAATGCAGCTTATGGTTATTTTTTTCTTAAAAATGATGAAGTTTCCCTAGTGTTCACTGCAGACAAACTCACAGCTGAACTCGGGTGTCTTTACGGGGTGTTTTTACTTTTAGGGGGTGTTTTGATCCTTGAGCTAAAGTTTAGTCTGTGTCACATCAAATCTTCGGAGGCTAATTAGGAGAACTAAACATGAGTTAATTATAAAACTAATTACACGGATGGAAGCTAATTTGCGAGATGAAACTATTAAGCCTAATTAATCTATCATTAGCAAATGGTTACTGTAGCAGCACATTGTCAAATCATGGACTAATTAGGCTTAATAGATTCGTCTCGCGAATTAACCTATGTACAATTGATTTTATAATTAGTCTATGTTTAATCTTTATAATTAGTATCTAAACATTCGATGTGATAGGAGTTAAACTTTAGTTCTGACCAAACGGGCCCGTAACAATCTATTTTTCAATAGAAGATTAGAAGTACGCAAGATTGTGGTTGTGGTGATTCCGCAGAAATCAGTATAATAATGGCAGTTCTAATGGGCTGGAAATTCGGTAATGATCTGGCTGGGTTATGTGGGCACTCCAAATAATACGGGCCGAGAAGAAAACTTAGGACGACTCCTGGGCCTCCATAAAGACTGCCAGCCTCTGCCGTCGTTAATCAAGGCCCGCTTGGTATATTTATTCCACCTCCTTTCTCTCTCCTCTCATCAGTGGTGTCCGACCGGAAATCCCAATCTCCCCTTGCCTTGCGCCTAAACCCTAGCTCGCTCCCGAATCCCGATGGCGCCGAAGAAGCGAAAAGCCGATCCCGCCGAGTCCGCCGCCGCCGCGGAGCCAGCCGCCGGCAACCACCGCCAGGAACCGGCGTCCTCCGAGAACAAGCCCCGCGGCACCATCTACTTCCCCATCACCGACGACCCGCCCGAGCCCACCGCCGCCGCCGAGGACGAGGACGAGGGCGTCGGCGACGATGGGGACGAGGCGGAGGACATCGGTAAGCTGCTCGAGCCGCTGTCGCGGGAGCAGCTCGTGTCGCTGCTCCGTACGGCCGCGGAGGAGAGCCCCGTCACGATGGCGGCCGTGCGCCGCGCCGCGGAGGCCGACCCCGCGAGCAGGAAGCTCTTCGTCCACGGCCTCGGGTGGGGCGCCGGTGCCGACGACCTCCGCTCCGCGTTCTCACGCTTCGGCGAGCTCGAGGACTGCCGCGTCATCTCCGACAAGCAGTCGGGCAGATCCAAGGGCTACGGGTTCGTCCTCTTCCGCTCCCGCCGCTCTGCGCTCCGCGCCCTCCGCCGCCCCCAGCTCCAAATCGGTGGTCGTCTTGCTTTCTGCCACCTTGCCGCCTCAGGTCCCGCACCCCCAGCCTCTCAGTCTCAGAACCCTAGCTCCAACGCCAACACCAACACCAATTCCAACTCCAACTCCGGTACCACCAGCAACGTTTCTGGCTCATCCTCGCAGCCCGACAATATGCCACGCAAGATATTTGTTGGTAATGTGCATGCTGATGTGGACGTCGACCGCCTATACGAGTACTTCTCGCAATTTGGTGAGATTGAGGAGGGGCCGTTGGGCTTTGACAAGAACACTGGCAAACCAAAGGGATTTGCGTTGTTTGTCTACAAGTCTGTAGAGAGTGCCCGCCGTGCTTTGGAGGAACCAGTGAGGAATTTTGATGGCAAGATGCTCAACATACAGAAAGCTATAGATGGGAGGACCAAGGGCTCATCCGGGACAAATGCAAATGCTAACTCCAATGCCACCACTGCCTCTGCGGCTGCTGCTGCACAAATGACTGCTCCTGCCAGTGCCGCCATTAGCCCATATGATGCATCAGCATATGGTGCTGCTGCTGTTCCTGACTTGGGTTTTGCACAGCAAGCAGCTATGTTGGGATTAGGCGCACAACAACAGGCATTTGCTCAGCCCAATGCAATGCTTGCCATGATAGCAGCAATGCAAAACCCAGCCGCACTGGGGATGACACCAGCCATGCTTGCAGCTATGAACCCAGCCTTTGCTGCTGCTGCACTGGGTGCAGGGGGCCAGCAGGCACACACAGCTGGTCTTACAGGTTTTGGAGCTCAGGGTTTTGGGACTCAGGCGTTTGGAGCAGGAGGTGCCGCTTTCCCAAATGCAGCAGGTGTTCAAGCAGCAGCAGCTGCATACCAAGGAGCTGGAGCTCCTCCTGGTTTTCAAGGGCCACCTGGGTTTCAGGTTGGCCAAGCAACTACCCAGACTAGTACTGCAGCGGCAGCTGCGGCGGCCGCTGCCAATGCTGCTGGTTATCAGGCTGGGGCTGCTGGGCAGGGCCAAGTATCTGGTGCTCAGATTGGGGGCACTGGTTTTCAGGGTGGATACTGACGGAACTAGGTATATTAACTCTAAACCTGTTACATTGTTTTATGACCCACCTCTACTACTGTGATTTGAGTTCCTTCATTCTTTATGCATTCTTTGTGATTTGTTGATCTTGCTCTTATAGTCTTCTGATTCTTTTCCTTGTATTTTAGCTTGGCATCTGCGGGTCGTGGTTGGTTCTTGTGATTTTACATTCGGATGGCTTTTAAGTCTATGTTGGTGCCAAAATGTTGCGAAAGGGTTCCTGCTGTTGAGTTTTACAACCAGATTTGAATCAGATACCTTTGTGGCAGTATTTGAAGGAGGAACTTTCTTGAAGAATCATGCCATTTTTATTGCCTACAATGTAGTTTTGCTATTGCGGCTTATAATTATGTAGTTTATGGGTCTGTATTGGATTTCATGTACCGAAATATCTGTATTTTGACTAGTTGGCTGTTATCTGGTCTCATTGACAATATCAAAGGGTTTTTCTGGGCACTTGAAGACATTTTAATTGCAGTTGCAATTGTAGTGCTGTTTGGAACTATGGGGTATTCATGGCTTTTGCCTTAAACTTGAAGTTGCTGCTTTGAGGTTGGGTTCGATGACTACAGCATTTAAGATCTTAAATATCTGCAGCTTTGTTGCCCTTTAAGTTTATTTCTAAATTTGCCCGGTGTTTGACAGTACCCGTGTAGAATAGATTTAATTCATCATGCATACCATGCTTTATAGAGGGAACTCGAGGGATGGAGCCTAACTTATGGTATCTCTGTTTTGTATTTATTGTTCATATACCTTGAATTTTTCTGAGGTTGAAGCATAGCAGTTGGAGTTCTTTCTTATGCCAGCATTACTCTGTTACACAGTTCATGCCCTGTCGCCCTGACACTACTAATTACATTAGCCCCTTCATTTCCTGAACTGCCTCCACTTTAATTTGATTTTTCATTAATTGCTTATGCTAGGATATGCTGGTGATATAAGTACAATCTAAAGATTGTCCTTGCATTGTTCCTATTAGATTCAATAAGGCAATAAGACTTTGATTACTTGAATTTGTTCTTACTGCTGGTAGATGGCTAAGCTGTTGAATCGTCACTAGAAGTTCAATGCGGACCTTTGAAATATTGAGTCATCATGCAAACTCATGAATAGGCCAAGATGAAAACTGTTAAGTGGATTCATATTAATAATTTTTAATCCTTATCCATGCAACCATGCTACTAGGTTTTCTTTTCAGAACACATGGAAGTAGCAGTACTATTCATGAGCTATGGAATTATTGTGTTTATTTCATCATGGTAATTAGAATGGCTATTGATGATCTACATGACTGGCTGGTTGTGGTTGTTTTGTCCTGGTGCTGTTGGGCCATGCATATTTCTAGATTTGAACTATACTGCTATATTTGAAGTAATACAGTTGGCACTTGGCACGTGACCAAGTTAATCGAATGTGGATTGTCAAATTGCAATTTCTAAAGCACTATAGCTCAAATAGTGCCGAAAGAACACTTGAGGCAGTTAGTGAAAGGAGGCGGTTAACTGGTAGAGGCGATAAGTCCCCTCTGTATTTTATTGTGTTAGGCTGGGTGGAGGTGAGGCTAGGTCACCTTCTGTTTCACATTTCTATTATTTTATTTTATTTTGGTTTGTAGACTAATAGGCACCCTGCTCTTTCAGCCCGCCCGTGCACAGATCCACTCTGCCAAAGTGGCAGGCTACATGCTTCCGTCGGTGTCAGCTGATGGTGACTTGTGCTTATAATCCACTAAAAATCATCTTGTCATTATCAAATTCTTCTGAATAAAACATGACAGCACGACTGACCCAGGACCCCGGTGACTAAATAGTCTGGCTCCGCCCCTGCTCTGCCTTCTGGCCTGCCCAAGTTTTGCAGATGAGTGTAGGATGGTAGTTCGTTCTTGTTAGAACAGTTATCTTCAATTCCTGTCTGGGAAAACTGTTATCACAGTCGATAGCTAACAGTTATAAATGATTCAGTTAATCTCACATGACTACTTAGGGCATTAAGTTGTGGGGACTCCATATATTTTCCTCACTAATTGCTCCTTTGTTATTCAGTCTTTTCTAGTTTTTTCTTCATTGTCAGCAAAACTACTTGTTGCTTCCATAATTACTCTTTGGTAATTGAATGACAATGTTCCTTTAGATCTACTTAGCACTGCCATGATTATGATTTTTGTGCCTCTCGTCTATTCAGCCTCGTATCTTTATGTTCTGTTGATATTGTTGTGTTCTTCTATACTTCTGATTATGTTTGCATCCTTACCCATTGTGGTTTGTATAAGCCTCTCTTGAGCACATGATCATCGTTGTTCTTATACAGCATGCAATTTGATTGAGCTTATTTCAGAGTTATGTTGAACTGATTATCCAAATTCTCGTGGTTCTTTAAGGTTTTCAGATCAGTAGTCCTAATTAACTCTAAGCCGAAAAATCTCAGGGGACTTGTTTGATTCTTAGATTGCCCAAACGCATTCAAGTATACTAGTATAGGGAATCTTAGTCAGATCGTTTGTTCCGTGAAATCATGAATGCAAAAAGAATTTCAGAGCATGGTGTTCAGAGTTATCCACTGTTAACTTGTAACTTCTCTCACTTAATTCTGCGATCTTCAGCTATATGTTAGAATGTGAGTTGGTGGACATGATTTACGTCACATGAACTATTTATGAGTATGGGCATGGTTTGGCCTGGTTATTTTGGGGGCTATTGGCGTATAGTGCAACATGGAGTAGAGTTATGGTATAATGCGCCCAGCACAGTTGGTGCCTCAGACAAATTGGAAAGGTATGAACTTTACTACCCTTGCTATGAATGATTCGGACTTGAACACTCATGAATTGCTTTTGAAGATGTTTAGACCACCAGAACAAAGGAATCGCATTCCCGACTTGCTGTTGCCCCCACTAATTTGCACAGCTTTTCTTTACACAGGCATCATGCATGCAAGTAGCCTGATGCTCTTGCTGAAGCTTTGCCAATGATAATCTTGGCTTTTGATCTTTCCTCCCCGTTGGGTTTTCATTTCCCATGCCTTTCTGGTTAGATTCATGCAAACACGTGTTTTATCATCACGACCGGTGCTTACTGCCGACATGATGTCCCCATCCATTTCTGGGATTTCCTCTGTTAAACTGCCGTTGTTTGTGTCTGGACCTCGAGATGGACGATTGAGACGTCGGGTTTGTCGCCGCACGGGCGTTGGCATCCTGCATGCCGGAACGGGTGGCCTTCTTTTTTCTTAATTTTGATTTTGAGGGTGTTCTTCCAAAGATTTCTGGTCTTCCTGAGGAAACAGGTGGGCGTCCACCTGACGTAGTACTCGGATCTTTTTCCGGATTTTACCTTGTAAATTAATGAAACTCTGCTCCAGCGCGTGCTTCTTGCTGATGGCTCAACGGCCGTCCGCTGTTCCCACCAACTCACGGTGATATTCAATGCACGTCTGATGTCTCCTGCACTGAATTTTCCCATCTTATCTACGAGAACAATAAAACTTTGGTATATCACGTCATGTCTGAGACGTTAATGACGTGTTAGCGACGTGCGCTTGGCCGGTGAAGAATTGACCGCTGCCTCTGTCCTATGGTTGCCACAGGAGTTCAGCTCTGGTTTAGGCTCTCGGTCCGAGAAGCGCAGGCTTGCGCCTGCTGTTCTGGTCTCGGGTGGGAAAGCAAAAGCCGAACGCCCACCACGAGATGACGGTCCAAAGTTAACACGGGTTAATTAATCCGTGCTTAACACCGTTCAGTTTTTTTCCCTTCACTGTTGGAGTCCACACAATCTTTCTTCAAGTCCGGGGGAACAAGTGATTTACACATATGCCCTCCACCCATCAGTAGCCATGGCTTGGCCCCGGCCTATCCTGCGCCCACCACCTGCCCTGCCCCTCCTGCCCGAGCTGCCCGGCTCCCTACCCTCTCCCTCCTTCCTCTCTCTAGTGTGTGTGAAAAAGTCTCCTCCTTTCCTCTGCTCCACCCTCCCGTTGCAGCCATGGAGTTTGCCTAGTTGTGCCCGTTGAGTACTAGTAGCCTCCTCGAGACCTTCAGATCTGCGCCTCCTAGTTCCAGTTCTTCGACACAAAGGTAACCTCCCCTGTTCCTGGTCTCTTGTCTGGCCACACTGAATTACTTCATGTTCTTGCTGGTGAGGATAATCCTATCTGTTGCCTCTGTTAACGCCTAAACTCTTCCTAGTTTGTCGTTTCATGAACTGTTTTTTCATGTTTCATGGAGCCATGATAGTTTTTTTTTAATCTTTTGCAAAGCCTGAACCTTTATGTGCATGTTTGTGAAGTATTTTTCTGGCAGAACGGATGGAAGTCTAACATTTCAGGTTCTCTTGTTGAGACAAGAAGTACCATCTTGTTCATCCCATGTTCATCTCTGTTTTATCCATTTTATTTTTGCCCCGAGGCGCCCCCCGTAGCCTCCCCCCGTAGCCTTCTTTACCTGACAGTTGTTGTCCTTGTGCTCTGCGAGCAAATCCAAGATTGGGTTTTTGCTAAAATTAGGGTGCACAAAATCTCAGGGCTGAAGGCCTTTTGCTTGGCCTTGGGAAAGTAAACCGCTGCCAGTTTTTAAGTTTTCCTTGTTCGCCTCCAACGGTATACTGTCCCATCTGACGGGCCTTGTTCCCTGTGCATGTCCACGTGGCCTCCTCTGCAGCCGTCCAGATGGACACCGTGACGCCCGCGCCCCTGCAAGCTGCCGCCGGAGCCGGCGACGCCGCCGTCTTGGAGAAGCTGCTCGCCGCCGCCGTCGCCGAGGTAAAACAACCGGCATGCTCCTGTTCGTCTTGTCGTTCTGGTTCTTCTGATTCGGTGACATATTTTTTTTCTCACCTCGATTAGCTTGCCCTTTTTCCTTTGTTTTTCGAGGAAAATACCCTACTGGTGCGAGGCTGCTTTGGGCCGTTGAGTGGGTGGGATATTGTTCTTTGTTTTGGACTTTTCGGATGCGGATTTGTGGGGGTGGGTTTAGGGTGTGGTTTCCAGCCCGGGATTTGAGTTCCGCGGGGGGTGGGCCCACCGGGCCACAGGATATAAAAAGCGCCCTCTTGTTGCTTGCTAATTACGTGCTTACCCCGCGCCCGAATATTCGCTTCCCATGACACCGAAAGATTCCTCTCCAGATATTTTTTCCCCCCAACCGCACCAAAAGTATTTTTTCCCCTTCCCTCCAAAAACAACAAGGAGCTGCTGGACAGTTTTATTCAGTGCTTTCCTTCTAAGCAAGATGATTAAAAAGTGATCTGATTTTCTGTAGTAGTGTTATTATGCGGCTAAATCCCTCCTTTTTTTCGAAATTGTTATGCATCTAATTTCTCAGCACATAGCTTTGTACTTTCGTAAGAACGAGAAAGCCTTTCTTCAACGCCAAGGCTGTCGCCCCCTGGTCCGCGTGTTTGCCGTTTGCACTTTGCAGTAGCCAGCAGGAGATGCGATGCGACTGCGACACAAGAGACCTGCAGTGTAGTTATTTTGCAGTGGGGTCCCTTGGCAATAGAGATTTTGACGAGGTCCCTTTTCTGCATCATTGATTCATTGTCAAAGCCCTTTTGTAAATTTCCAGTGGGGCTACATTACCAGACAGCAGATACACCTTGGCCTACCTCGGCCTCAGGCTCAGGGTAGGAATTGAAAGCTAGTTCTTGCCCTCGTCTATACGGGCCCCTGGATGACATGTGGCCCCGGGTAGTTGCTGTACTCTTCAGCCTACCCTCCAGAGCTGGTACATAAACAGTTGCAGTGGATCCAAGTCATTGTTTCTTTAGATCCGGTCATCTACCGTGTCGACTGGTGGATGGTACTGTATCTCCACATGGTTATGGATGACTGTTACAGGCCAGTTCTGCAGCAAACTATCCTATTTACGCTCATCGACCCGGCACAAATTTAGAGTACAATACATCCATCTTTGATGTCTCTAGCCATCTGAATTAGCTGCCTTTAGCTGGTTACAAGTTAGAAGCCACCCAGGATAAATGGAAAAAGGGGTATCTAGATCATCACCTGGACAATGAAAGCGGGACAATGAATCTTGTGCTATATGAATTTTTGTTTCTTCAGTGTTTTGACTTTGTTCTGAATGTTGACATCTGCATATTTTGCTTGATCAATGTACAGGGTCCTATCTGTGGTATGCCTGACTTCAAGATGAGTGGAAAGAAGAGTGACGAGCTTGAACCAACTGATGCTGGTGATGAAGATGACGGTGGTGACGATGGGGACGAGGATGGTGACTTTGGGGAGGGTGAAGAGGACATCTCAGAAGGAGAGGGATATGATAACCCAAAGGCCAATGAGAACAAGAAGAAACAAAGAGGTGATGCTGAGGAAAATGGTGAGGAAGCTGAGGAAGAGCCAGAAGACCAGGAGGGTGGTGGTGGCGATGATGATGATGATGACGACGACGACGATGACGATGATGGCGGTGAAGATGATGACGACGATGACGGTGGTGAAGATGACGACGATGCTGTAGATGGGGAAGATGAGGACCAAGACGAGGATGAGGAGGAAGATGATGACGAAGACTCACTCCAGCCCCCAAAGAAGAGGAAGAAGTGAAGATCTTCGATCCGGCAGTAGTTACCATGCGCTGAGTCCTGGCTCTCTTTCGGTCCTGTCCTCGCATTCGCATTCGAACTTTCCTTTAGAGTTAAGAAGGCTCCACACGTTCTGCGGCACGTGTGGGCGTGTAGGTGCTTTATGATTTGAGGCAATTAGGGAGAACTCTGTGTCGTTGTTGCTTGCTTCTGTGGAGGTGAACAGATGTTTCGCTAACATAATTCAACCTGCGTGATGAAAGCCTCAAGATTGAATATGCCATCTCTTTTACCTCGTACAGAATCAATCATGAAGGCTCGGATTATCACTTTCCTGCAATCATGAATTCGCGTGGCATCTTTGTGTGCGTTGTACGTTTGTAATCCATTCAAATCTCAGCTGATTTAACTGAACTGTACAAAGGCGAGGCACTGCATTTTCTCTTTGGGGATTGGTTAATTGCATTATTGGTTATGATGCCTAATGGGAGTGATTATGACTTGCGGATAGTTACTTTTTGCCTTTTTGGTAAAAGAGATGATAGCGCCCAAAGCCAGAACTGCTTGAACTCTTCGCTCAGATCAGATCGTGCAGCATGAAGGAGCTCATTACAATGCGAAGGCCGAAGGCCAAGTCCCGAGCCTTCACCTTTCATAGCGATTCTCTACTGTCACCTTGAACTCCTCTACTAGTAGCCACGACGTCATGGTCGTTGCCTCGTTGGGTCCCCAAAAGGCCAAAACTTTGTCACGCTGCCCGACTAAAGGAGCTTCATGGGTGCTTAACGAGATGCTACACTGATGGAGCATTCTCCATTACATAGTGCTTGTATGCCATGTGTTCACTACTAAGGAGCGGAACTTGCATATGACATTTTGCATCCAAAATAAGTCCCTATAAAAAACACGTGTCTACAATAGAAATACATGCGCACACCACCCTATTATGATGTGCATACAACTCTATATTGCAAAGTGTGTTTGCATTTGACTTTGCAGCAAGTCTCTTGTCTGATATATTAACTAGCAACATAATAATTTTTCACATTTTCAAATTTCCTATAACAGAAATTCCTTATATTTCTCGAGAATTGAATAATACTTCTGCGTTATGGTAACGTCTAACGTACTAGCGTATCTTTTCGAATATGTCACGTTATTGGTGATGCTAGAACATGCTAGAGATATGTTGGGTTTTGAGTAGGGTATGGATGAGAATGTAGACACCTCCCCTCATTGGCTATAGAAACCTAGGGTGAGGATGGCCTAGTAGTAGCTGATGAGTATAAGGTTGTTGACCGATGGTTAGTGTCTAATCGAGGCCCGGGCGACCCTAGGTCTTTGCTCGGGCTCCTCTATGTTTGAGTTCATTAGGCCCAAGTAATTACTAGACCGTATACAGTAGATGTTAGATCTAATGTATTGCTAAGCCTGTTAAATTGCCCTGGCTCCTAAAATCTCTTGGGTCCGCCACTATCGACGGTAGCACACGACTGGCATGACTGTTGTAGTCGAAGAAACTAGAGTCAAACATAAGAAATAAAGAGGCTGGAGAATACAAGTTTGGCTAAACATCAAGTCTTGTCGATCGCCTATATAATTAAAAGTGTTGTATGAAGTGAAAGTTACAATAGAGACGAATAATACTGGAATAAAGAAGAAAATATGGAAGCTAGTAATCTAATATCTTTAAAAATAAGATATGACTTGTTTAACCTAAATCCTATAAATTTGTGTATTTGAAGGCCATCATTTATTTGAATAGTTGGATTTTCATACAACACCCTGTTGTTAATATATTTTATCTTTTTCAAATACCATTCTTAGTTTAAATTTAAAACTTATATAATTTGATGACTAGAATGATAATAAGGTAATGTTCCTTTTTTTAAAGCATCCAAAGAAAAAACAAAGAAACACGCAAGGAAAACGCCTGAGCCGATCTGAATCGCGCTTACACTCCTCTTCTTAGTTCTTACCTCCCCAAACCCTAGCCTCCCCGATCCATCTACACATCGAGATTTCGGCGGCCGATGCCTCCGCCACCGCCGCCGCGGTCTCCTAGCACCGTTTCCGCTTAGGGTCCATCGGTCCTGCTTCCTCCCCGTCCACAAGATTTGCGCGACGCATCGGCGATTTGAGCTCTGCGTGCTGTTCGGGCGCGGCCATGAACAGCGCGTTCAGCGAGGAGATACTCGCTGACAAGCTCGCCAAGCTCAACAATACGCAGCAATGCATCGAGAGTATCCTTGCTCTGCTTTTCTCTGGTCAAATCTTTGGATTTTGGGTCGTTTGGTGGTGCTTCCGGGAAGTTTAGTGTGAAGTTGCAATTTCTGCGTTTAGTCTCGCTTTTCTGTGAGATTAGACTATAGAGACATGTCTTCTTTTTGCGTGTAATCTTGTGTCCGTCGAATTGCTGTCAGCTTCGTTCAAAGGGATGTCTCTTTGATTAGGGGATCGGGACGTACTGCGCAAGATAGCAATTTTTAGGCGCCTAGAAATGCAAATTCTTCTGTGCCCGTCTACACTATTTTCAGATAGATTCTTGACTTGCTGGGGACTCTCTGTTCGGTTCTTTTTATAGAATGCCTACTGAAACAGTCTGACTTCAAATCTTTTAACCTATGTAGGTGGTCTAAATAGATTGAATTTTTGTCATAACATGTATTCTTGTTATCTGGTTGTTTGCCTTGACTTTTGCTCTTTGTGGCTGCTAGCGCTGTCGCATTGGTGCATTTATCATAGAAAGAATGCAGAGCAAATTGTCCAGACTTGGGACAAGCAGTTCCACAGCTCTAGCAAGGAGCAGAAAGTCCCTTTCCTGTATCTTGCTAATGACATCTTACAGAACAGCAAGCGCAATGGGACAGAGTTTGTAGAAGAATTTTGGAAGGTTCTCCCTGGGGCGCTTAAAGATGTAACTGAGAATGGTGATGATCGTGGGAAGAAGGTGGCATCTAGGCTGGTGAGTATCATATATCAATGCTATGAGCTGGACAATTAGCGTTGCATATCTATTTTGAAAATACACGTGTACCCTGTTAATATTGTCGTGTTGCTACAAAACTTACTAGTAACGTACCAATGCATGTCCTAGGTTGACATATGGCAAGAAAGGAGAGTTTTTGGTTCACGCGCTGGGGGCATCAAGGATGTGATGCTTGGAGCTGCCCCTCTTCCTGTTTTAGATATGACAAAAAAGCGCTCTCATGGTTCGGGCATAAAGATTGTCAAAAGAGATTCGCGCTCTGTAAAACTTGTAAGACTTCTGCTCCTACTAGACTTTGTTTTAACAATTGTATGTTGCTATGAAATTCTCTAAAATTTCATCATGTCTTTGATCAGAGACTAGGTGTGGGAGGAACTGCAGAGAAAATTGTATCTGCATTGCATACTGTTCACAGTGAACAAGCAGATGAAGATGCTGACCTGGAAAAATGCAAGACTTCTATGCGTCATGTTGGAAAGCTGGAGAAGGATGTTGACAGTGCCTGTAGCAAAGGTATTACTTGTTGCCAACCTGAGTCGAGCCCTGCATTTTTGCTACCTTAGTAGACATTCTTAAAATGTTCTCTGGATGCAGCTGAAGATCCTCGTCGTGAGGTTCTTTGTGCAGAATTAAAGGACGAGGAGGCTAACATGAAAAAATGCATTGAAAAGCTAAAAGTAGTTGAAGCAAATAGAGCAGCTGTTGTGTCTGAATTGAAGGAGGCATTGCAGGAACAGGTCAGAACAACATGATCCCTAAGTAGTTATGGCATTTAGTTTTTTTGTTGAATTTGTATTTGCTTGTTGTCATTACTTATATTTTGGCTACAGAGCTATGAAATCTTACTTGTTTATGTTAATCAGGAATCTGAATTGGAGAAAGTTCGTACTCAGTTACAGGTAATGTTCCCCACCCCCACAAACCATGGAAATGTCATAACAGGCTTGTAATGTTCTGCGAGATGTAAACGTTTGCCATTCTTATGTCTTTAACTTTCCAATCAACAGCTGGCTGAAGCAATGGTACATGAAGCCTCTAACATGCAACGGAGACTCAAGAATGAGCCAACCATTCCGCTTCCCAAGTCAGCAGAGCCAGGAAAGGCGCTTCCCAATGGGCAAGTAAAGGAGCAGCAGAAGACAGCTGCTGCTATCCTTGCGGACAAGATTGCAGCATCATCAAACTCTCAGCAGATACTGCAGTCTGCACTTTCTAAGTTTGCTGCTGAAGAAGCGAAGAATTCATCTGAAACGCGCTCAGATAAGAGGCAAAAAACTGACCAACCCTTGCAGGTCCCAAGTGCAGCCAATGCTGCTGCTTTCGTTCCAATGCCACAAGTGGTTGCCACAACAGCTCAGCAGCAGCCCCAGGCAATGCTAGTACAGCAAGCACCTATGCAAAGCCAAGCCCCTGCTCCCCAGCCCCAGTACAACATCTACCAGGCCCCTCCCCAGCAGTTTGTCCAGCAGCCTGGAGGTGTAATGATGGGCATGCCTTACAACATGAGCACCATGACCCCGCCCCCGCCTCCACCACCGCCGCAGATGATGAACTTAGGAAGGCCATCACCTTCAGCACCCCAGCCGCAAATGGCTGTCATGCCGCAGACACAGCCTCAACCCATGCTTCAGCAGCAGATGCCGATGAACCTAGCCCCTCAGATGCAGTTCGCCCTTCAGCAGCCTGGCGTGCCGCCCTTCAGGCCGATGCAGCAGCCGCCGCCCCCTGGAATGCAATACTTCCACCCCCAATCTCAGTGACATTTTTGGTAGCTTAGCCCTGTTAAACTTTTGACAGGTTTTTTTCCCCCGATTTAGCGTTGACTTGGTAGGCAGGATCTGACTGCTGTAGAGTATACTGTCTGTCTGTGGTTGGTCATTTCGTCATGTTGTTGTACTTGTACATGTAATGCGAGGAGAGTAAAGATGCGAGGAGAGGGTAACAGGAAGATTAAAGATTCAGATAGGCTGTGCTTCGGTTGCTTGCATTGCGTTGGGCTTTCGTTAGCTGCCGTACATATCCTGGACGAGGGGACCCATAGCGTTTGGTAGACTCCAGTTGCGGGAAGCAGAATTGCTGAAATGAGTTTTCTGAATAGGCTGCATATGTGGATGCAAGCTGAAATTGTGTGGGGTGTTGGCAACTTGGCATGCACGGTGCCATCTGCCATACATCACCAACGAGGCCGAGATGGGGGGTCTCAGCGGGATGGCGCTCTGCTCCTTCGAGGCCTGATCGTGGGCTCGCAATATTGCCGCCGCCCGCCGGTACCGTGAGGAATTCAGAACGTGTTTTCTTTTTTCCGAAAATGTGAATAGGATCGATGTGAACTACTTTGTCTAGGTGCGTAGTTTTCACCACTACCTAGAGTATATGTTTATATGCATAGATATATATAGTATATGTTTATATGCATAATAATATCTATAGATTTAGAAAAATTAAAACGATCTACTATTTTAAACGGAGCGAGAGGTAGATTGTGAAGTTTATTTTTTTCTTATATAAAAAGAGAAGAGTGAACGGACAAGAAGGAAAAAAATCGAAAGTTGTTACCAAGCTTATGAATCTTCGTGTATTTATATTTTCCTTTCAAAAGTCACTTGCGGCGAGTGAAAAAAAAGAAAATAAACTAATAAGTCTTGCGATTTTACGCCTCCCCTGTTTAACCTGAACAACCCCCCAACTTTCTCTCCAAGCGTTCCTTCATTCGGGAAGCCGCCCGGCGACGCGCCGCTCTGCGCCTTCGCCTCCCCACCCGCCGCCGCCTCTCCCTTGCCGCCGCCGTCGCCGCCGCCGCTGCGCGGCTCGGGGCGGTGACCGTGCAGAGGGATCGGAGCCGCATCGCTCGACCGACCCTCACCCCCTCCACCTCCTCATCCTCACCCCAGCGGCGATAACAAGGGGGGTGGTGGTTCCGCTGATATCCCACCACCATGCTGCGCCGGTACGGGCACTGACTCTGGTGCTCACCCCATCCCCAAATTAGGGTTTCGACGCCTAATGCTTGATTATATCCGCTGTCACAGGTGCGTGCGGGATCTGCGCTCGCTGCGGTCTCTCGGGAGGATCCCCAGGCCGATCTCCGGCGAGGTACGCGGTTCTGTTCCCGTTTGTTGTCACTTGATCAGGGTGTTTGTTCTCAGAGTTGTCTGCCGTGTTAGAAATTCGGTTGTTCGTTGGACTGTTGGAGCTTAGGCAGGGCATTTTTTTGAAGTGTTGAATTGGTTAAGTAGATTTCTGCTGGCTTGATTAGTTTGGAAATGCTGCTGAGGCTGCTAATTGTGTATGGTTGGTAATGCTAGAGTTTCTGCCTCTTGAGATTGAGTTAACTAAGCAAGGATTATTTATCACATGCAAGGATTATTTGGAGCACAATGCTCTGGCGCGCGCGCTAATGTCCTTATTCACCTGCCTTAGGAGTTTTTAGGATTCCTTGTTCGCCTGTCTGAGGAATAATGTCTACTTGTTGGATACGGTTGTGATAACAATCACATGTTATGTTTAGTTTAGACTGTCCATATTGCTATAAGGTATTTATGATTCTGTGTCTAATAAAGGATGTATGCTTGTGATTATTCAAGAGACTTCGTCTGCACAGATTATTGAAACTTTTATATTCTTATTAATCGATAAAAATCTATTTTGCTATGATAGGCCGCATCTGTTCTTTGTGTCTGATTGTTGTGATATTGTTGGTTCTAGTTCAAGTAAGCTTTGGATGGAGATATTTTAAGTGGGATACTTGAGCTTATGTGGTACAATGGAATACTATCCCACATATACTGGAGTCATGTCAAATATGAACATGTTGTTTGTTAATCCTAATAGTATTTTTCTTTTATCTTAGTTTGCTAGGGCCAGCAATTTGTTTAATTTTCCATTTAGGGTACCAACTATATCCTATTGTAGTTTTTTTTCCTAATGCTTTCATAAACTACTACTATTTAGTCTATGTTCAGTGGAAGTGACGAATGACCTTATTATTTATCTGGCCAGAGTCCAACATTCCTTAGATCCAGAAGCAACTCGACAAAGGCATCTCAAAAGAATTCGACGCAGAACACTGTCCCAGGTTCTCAAGAAGAGTCTTCTCAGTCAGGAAGCAATGTTTCAAAGCTTGTGCTTGGAACGATTGTGATTGGTGCTGCAGCTGTGGGCGCACATCAACTTGGTTATATAGATTTCCAACTTAAGGACAAGAAATTACCATTCAGCTTCAAGAATCCAGATGTCGCAAAGGTGTATGAAGATCTTAAGGTTCCTTCTGAACAAAAGGTTGACCAGACACAGATCATGTCAGAACCAAACACTGAGGTTTTTCAAGCTAGCGATAAAGAGGCTCATACTCCAAAGGACCTTGCAAATGAAGAGGCGGGTGCACCAGAGATTCCAATTGATAGGGATCAGCTTGTTCCTGAAGAAGAAAAGAAATCAGAAACCCTACGCCAAGAGACACATCCAGTTCCAGATGAGCACGGATCTCACACTGAATTGCCATCTCAAGATTCTCCGGCTGTTGAGATAAATCCAGTTGTTGTTGATGATAAGGAAACAGGTGAAGTTCCTCATGAACAGAAAACTGATCAGACAGCCAGCACAGTTACTCCAGTACAGTCAAGCCCGACAACAGTCAGTCCTTACAATGACCCCCCCACGGATGTACATGCACCAAAGGTATATATTCCTTTGTGCTCATTGCTTGCCTTTTCTTAACATAACATTTGCATGTTTATTGATAGATGATAGCTCCAAATTGGCACTCGAACAGATTCTAGGAGTGTAACAGGGACTGTAATATCTGAATTCTAGACCCAGCTACATCATTTAGGTCCTATTTATATTACGAAATTCCTAAAAACTGCAAGTGAAACCTCTTGCAATTTGGCTTACATAAACCAGTTTTGGTATGCCCCACATAAGTGCAGGTCCCACAGTTTGTTGTTGCACATGTATTTGTTTCTGACCTATTCAACTTGATCAGATTTCTGGCACTCTTGAACAACTTTTCATAGTGAATTTGTTTAGATGCTATTGCTGTTTCATTCCTATTCGTGGTTGCACTGTTCAATATTCAAGTAGCAGAGATTCGTGAAGAAGTATCCCGCTATTAACCAACTGGGAAGTGTTCTTTATCTTAGATAATGAAACCATTCCATTACTACCAACCCACAGAAATTCACCTCTCTAAGACATCAAGTTTATGCCGAAGAGGTACAAGTTGGACTAATTTGGAAACATTGGGCAAATTACTTTACATACAGGGCTGTAAATTTGGGAACTACTGGAGCTGTTTGTTTTTGTCAGGGAAGATCCCACACTGTTTAGCTTTCCTTACATTGTCATAATCTATTTTGTTTTGTTGTCATTACTTCTGCAGACACCATCATAGTTTCCATGTAGCACAAGTGTTGAGAAACTATTCTGTACTTCTTGCTTCTGCAATGGTTGATGATGCTGTTTCTGATTATTGAAAATCAATCCTTGTTCATAGGATCTCTCAGGAGCTGATGTGGCTGAACAGAAATCTCTTGCGGAGACATATTTGCTGCAAGATGAGCCTGATGTTTCAAAAGATGCAGTAAGTTCAAAGTTGTTATCTTTTTAGACTGCAACAATCTTAACGAAAGACTACCTACAGACAAAGAAGTGGCTGGAAATAACTTGACAACACTTGAATGATATCTCTCCTATCCTTTCCATGTTATTTGTCTGATTATCCTTTTTCCTTTTCTTTTTTTTCTGAGAAAAAACAGACTGCTAAGGAAACTAGTAGGGATGAAGCTCTTCCCAAAAAACCTTCTGACGATGGTAAAGTGGTACTTGATATCATAGAAGCTATTCACGCTGCTGAAAAGAAGCAGGCAGATGCAGATGCTTACATGTATTCAGAAGAGAAAAGAAAGTTGAAGGTGTGCTATTCATTTATATTTACTGTTTTTTGCTTCCTTATGGTCTTTATTTGCTAAAGATCTAAGGTTCAGCATTATAGTTTACCTTTGTGGTTGGGGTTTACACTATTTTCCTCGTTTCTTTACTGTTAATTGTCATGGATTTTAAGCAATTCGCAAACATGGCTATGAGCCTAAGACTGAATACCTTTTTCAGTTTCTATAATGACACATTTGATAGTACTAATTTTATGTGTTTTACTTTGAATTTTCTCAGGAGAAATATGAAAAGGAGCTGAAAGACACCAGGGCCAGGGAACTAATGTATGCAGAAGAGGCAGCAATTCTGGATAAGGTATGAAGCAGACATGATTGGTCCATGTTAGTTTTTTTTTAGATTCCAACATGTAGACATTTACTGCTTTTCATTGCCTTCAAGTGAGGTTTTCACTGTCATAGTATAATACTAAAATTAATGAAAATAATAATTTTGTGAGATTTATTAGCAAGTCTTGATACTTTACATGTACATTTTAAAGTTTTATAAATGCTAGATACCATTTGAGGGAAGAGGAGTAACAACTTAATTTTATCCTTTTCCAGTTCTGTTTGAAAATGCCACTAAAGCAAAACTGTAAAATATCCTTAGTGTGATATGCATGGTGTTCTTCACTTTATTCCTTAAGGCTATAATGCTATTTAGTGCCTCTTGTTTGCATTGAATTTCAGATGAAATATTTATCTTTATCATGTTTATCAATTATCTTGCTCTTATCAGGAGTTAAAGAAAGAGAAACTGAAGAATGCTGCTGCAATAAGGGAACTTCAAGAGAAAGCTGAACAAAAATTGCGGGATGAGCTGCAGAGGAAGGTGTGTTAGATTTGATGTCTACTATAAATTCTTTACTCTATTTATGATAATTCATTTTCATTAAGGAATTGACCTTAGTATTGCTGATTTAACAGGAAGAAGAAACAAGGCAACAAATTGAAAAGGCTCAAGAGTTGGCAAAAGCTGAAATGGCTGCAGCTGTTGCAAAAGAGAAAGCAACCCAGATTGAACAGATTGCTGAAGCAAACCTCAATGTAAGAACTTTATGCAATTATCTTTAGGGTCCGCAGTGTCATAAATAGCCATTTGAAGTTTACTTGATGCTACCCAGCTTAAAAGGCATGTTTGGCTCAGTGGCATTGTAGTGCCTCTCAAATTTAGCTTTGCACCTTTGGTACGCAAATCAGAGGCCTGGCTTACTTAAAAGCTTTTGATTTTTATTACATGTGTTTGTTATAGCCCTGATTTAGGACATTGTGTACTACTTTAGATTGGATTGCATAGGTTCAGAGTATGTGGCAGTTTCTGACCATGGTGCTCTCCTATTAGTCAATGTTCCTTTTGATTGTTCCATTTCTCAATTCTTCTGCTAGTGATTCCTATTAGCATATGACTGGATGTGTACAAACTTTTTTTTGTTCCTCTGTAGGACTCCTTTTCTAGATGTCATAACATATGTTCTAGATAATCAACACAGACCCTTGACAGTATAGCTTTCTAACATTTTGTTTTTAGTCCATCACTTGCCTTCCCAATGTTATATCCGGAGCATGATTGTTCCAGGCAGCAGTTTTTTTATCTATGCTTGTTGTGCCAGTATATATCATTTATTGCTAGAAAACAACCTTAATTTTAGCTTGCTTGCACTTGGAAATTCTGACCTTGTTTTGTTCTTCCATTTCAGATTGATGCGCTATGCATGGCATTTTATGCACGATCTGAAGAAGCTAGACAGAGTCATTCAGTTCATAAGCTTGCCTTAGTAAGTTTCCTTGAAGCCCCTTATGTGCTTGCCTCCAAGTTCTAACCTTTTCTTTAGGAACTATTGGAAGCACAATTTCCATCTTTTCCTCTTTCAGATTTCATGATGACATATAGGGAATTGCCTCTTTCATTATTATCTTGCAGGGTACTCTTGCCTTGGAACACGCTTTATCCAGTGGATCACCAATCCGATCAGAAGTGGAACTATTGCATAAATCTGTTGAAGGTATTGACAAAGATTCACTGTTAGAATTGGCTCTTTCGTCGCTTCCGGAAGATGTTTTAGATTACGGATCAGATACCCGGATGGAGTTGAAACAAAAGGTATGCTTGTAGTGATGCAATGAATGAATGCATTTGTTCATACCCTTATTGAATATGTAATGCGCTACTGTTTAATCAAGCTATTTTTTGTGTAAGGTATCTGCATGTCTTATTGTCCGGAATGGATTATGGAATTTTGAATACTTGCAGTTTTTGAATAGAATGTATAACAGTTCTTATTACCATCTGTCAAGCTATTGTTATGAAAAGGGTTCTGAAAACCTCCACGATCTGGCTGGTAAAACAGGCTGGATTCTTGTTTTGTGTACCCTGGCTAATTCTTAAACTTCAACCAAAACCTAAAAATTCTGAACACAAATTTCTGTGTTTCTTGTTGAGAAACATCAGTTTGGCACTTTGGCTACCCATGCTAAATGCCTAAATGACCATACTTTTTTGTGTGCAGTTTAACTCCTTGAAGGAAACTATCAGGCATTTCAGCCTTATACCAGAAGGTGGTGGTGGAATCCTGACACATGCTCTTGCTCGTGTTGCCTCTTCCATCAAGGTGAATGCTAGTGCAATTATTTGTCTTAGTAGTTGTTAAGTAATCGGGCACTTATATATTATTTTTTTGTCTGCTATTGCCGATTCAGAACCTTGTGGTCTAGAACAATCTAATAATCTGATATTACTGAAATCAATAGCATATTTCATTTCAACTGTGTTGCTTCACCATTTGTGCTTGCCCTTAGTGAGCCTCTTGTAGTCATAATTAGTACCTTTGGTGGTGTGTTATCCTTTGTATTTCTAGTTGAGTTTCAAATTATTCCATTGGTTTTCAGATTAAAGAGGATAGTTCTGGAGATGGCATTGAGTCCCTTATAAGCAGAGTGGAAAGGTTGATTGTGGACGGAGACTTAAGTACAGCAGCTGATGCCTTGGAAGGAGGGTTACAAGGAAGTGAAGCAGCGGAAATAGCTACCGAGTGGGTAAAGCAAGCGAGGAAACGCGCAATCGCCGAGCAGACACTTGCTCTCCTTCATGCTTGTGCTTCTTCGACCACATTCTCATGATTTTGACCCTCGTTTTTCCTTCCTTTTGTTTAACGGGATATTGCTGGCTTCAGTACTCTGAGCAAGAACCACATTTTTCCCAGACCATGCTGCAAAGGGGGCCACTCGGTCTCAAGCGGGCCCTGCTTAGCTTTCCTGCTGTAAACAGAGCTAATAAGTTTTGCCCTGTAGCTACTTCCTGTTCTGACCTTTTGGATATAATTGCCGAATGTAATCTTCGTCGGCTATAGTGATATCAACTTTTTTGGTTAGGCTATCTATGCCAAATGAATTTTTGCTGTTAGTCATGTAACCGTTTACAAGCGGTCTAGTCTAATGGTGAATCTAATGATTCTTTGATGTTAGTCATGTACGCATCTACAAGAGGTCTAGTCGTGATTTACCAGTACTAAATGATTCTTCGCTGTTAAGTGAGGTTAGATTTGGGGTAGGAACACTGTGAAGCCGTTGGGGGAAAATCTTAAGAATGTTACAAGCGTTGCACGAAAAGAAAGTTACATTCCAAAAGACACTAATGTTCCAGCAAAAGAAATTGTAAAGAATGAATCAAACGCGCTTTCGACCTACATCTCAAGATCAATCATCAAACGGAACCACTACATCACCGAAGAAAACTCACGTCTAAACGTTCCCGATTCCCATGTTAACACCCGCCGAAGGACTTGCGCCTCTTGTCGCCGGCTCCCGGAAGCGGCAGCGGCTCCTGGTGCTGCTGCCGGTCCCGCTCCCGCGACGGCGAACTCCTGCCGAGTCCGAGCTTCCGGAACAGCCGGCTCAGCGCGCTCTTGGGCTTCTCGAGCTTGTGGATCTCCTGCCGCATGCTCGAGCACTCCTCCTCCAGCTCCGACACCCTCTGCCGGATCTCCACCACGCTCATCGCCGGCGACAGCTCTCCGGGCCGGGTCGCCGCCGAGCCGCCCTCGTCCGTCGTCTCCTCCGACCCTGCCGCGAAGGCCAGATCGTCGTCGGCCCTCCGCGGCAGCACGCAGGTGTCGGAGCTGGAGCCCTGGTCGGCGTTGTCTGACACGAAGAACCACCCGGACACCGTCGTGCGCAGCCGCAGCTGCTCGAAGAAGAGCACCTGCACCACGACGCGCAGCGGCAGCCGCTCGTTCTGCGCCGCGTGCGTGCACGCCTCCAGCGACAGTTTCTGGCAGTTCATCAGCCGGCACAGCTGCTCCCGCTCCGAGTCCGTCAGCCACGGGTGAGCCTGCATGCGCGCCACGGACACAGATGTGTAAGGTCACATGGCTCAATCGATTCAAGACTCAGGTGTGGGTCAAGAACAGTGATGATGAACTGCTGGTTTTACCTTGAGATAGATGTCAATGGCGCGGTAGAGGCCGTCGTCGATTGCCCGGGCGTAGTCCGGGACGAGCGCGGCGATGGTCTGGAACTTGGAGAGCTTGAGGTTGGTGTCAGTGCCGACCTCCGCGAGGTACCCGTCGATGAGCTTGGCCACCGTGCTGACCGGCACGAGCTCGGCCGAGGGGGCGTCGACCAGCTGCCCCTCGTCCGTGATCTCCGGCGACGCGGCGAACGCGGACGTGCTCGTCATCATGAACTGCTCCAGCATCCGCTGCAAGCTGTCCACATCGTAGAGCGTCTCCGCAGAGTAGCCGGTGTTGGGTATCAGCAGGTCCTCCAACGCGGCCTCCTCCAGCTGGTTGCCGGCCCTCCTCTCCAGCGCGTCCCGGCATGCCCCGCTGGCGTGCAGGACTGTGGCGGTGCGGAGCAAACCAAGCAGGAACCGCGTCGGGGTGACACCCTTCTCGGTCGGGAGCAGTGCGACGACCTCCTCGAGGATGGTCCTCTGGTCACCGTCGGAGAGCACGGCCGTCGTCCCCGACGCACCGCCGCGGCTGCTGCCGTCGCTGTTATCCCCATGCCGCTTGAGCCCGGAGAGGTGGCGCCTCGCGTAGTGCACCAGTGAGCCGGCGACGTTCTCGGGGCTCATGCCCTTGGACTGCACCGCCGCAATGAGCCTCTTGTACACCGGCAGCCTGAACGACGACGCCTGCTTGTACCACCAGTCCACGCCCAGCGACCGCGGCTTCGCGGTGGCGCTGGTGCCGTTCCAGATCACCGTCTCCTCGAGGCTCTTCGCCGTGTAGTACTCCAGCATGGGCCACCCATAGAGCGTCGGGTCGGCGCAGGCCTTGCTCGCCAGCGAGTCGATGCACCGTGGCACGATGAGGAGGTCCTCGGCGTCAGGGAGCACGGCGTCGCACGCGTGCAGCGCGCGCACGGCGTCGTTCCAGGTGCCCAGCACTTGGGAGAAGAAGGTCTCGGCCTGCTCCACGAGGTTCCCCTCGCCGTAGTCCTCGGTCATGGCTAGGTGCTCGGCTGCACATCGCACCGGCACGACGTTCCCCGCGTTCAGCTCCATCCTGACGTCGTAGCAGAACATGGCGGCCAGCTGGAAGGCTTCAGGGCCGCCGGGAAAGTCGTCCAGCCGGACCGTGCATGGTTTCCTGTCGTCTTCGTCATTGCCGGTGGACTCGTTTATCAGCTTTTGCAGCGTGCCGCTACGGCTGATCAATGGAGACTGAACAAGACGAAAAAAACGGTGTTTACACGTTTTCAGTATGCAGAAAATGTCTGACATTTGAATGTAGCATAACATATCATCTGCAAATCTGCAATTCAGGCCATGGAGCACAATGTGGCAAGGTTTGGCCATATTTGAGCAAGCATTTTTTATAACACTGAAAAATGACTAGCACAGTGTGCTAGAAAAGAGAGGGATGGGAGAAATGTACATGTACCTTGTGGAGATGGAAGGATATCTCTCCTACTTCAACTACCACATCACTTTCAAGCTCAGTATTGCAAATCCTGCAAGAGGGCCATTGTGGTTATCAGCAACAGCAGGATTTCTAGTGTCAAAGTGTAGGGAAAGTATTAAAGATTTCTGCAGTGTTCATCTGTCCATCCATTCCATGTTGTCAGAGGCGTCACTCAGATTTTCTAAAAGGTAAGGATCTCATTTGAACCTGACCAGAAAAGACACAAATGCTACACCTGTTAGGCTGTTACTACATGACTCTCAATTATTATGTGGAAGCTTGGATGGGTTAATTATTTGAATAAATTCATCAGGATCTTCAATCTTAAACAATGAGATTTCATCAGATTGGTGTAGCCCATGCCCTACAGATGTAATTAAGATCGAAGTCCATATATGACGAACAAATACGGGAACAATTCAGCTGATCGATCTGTTTTCAGCTGTACATCCATCTCGAACCAGGAACACAAGCGCATCAGAAGAAGAAATAAGGAAAGGGAGACGACAGGGCAGGAAAATACCAGGTATTAGGGTCTTGGAATTGGAAACATTCCGATGGTTTGGATCCGATCACCTTGATCGCCGCCGCCATCAACCCGCCGTCCCGCGCGCCCCTCCCGGAAACGCGACGATCGATCAAATTGAGTGGACACGGTGACGCCGCGGCGAGATTATCGGCAGCAAGAACGGCGAGCGGCATGCACTGATCCGTAAGTATCTGCACCGTCGCCGGCGGATGGATCGGCCACGGCCTTGCGCGGGCACCCGAGAATTCGTGAGAAGTTTGTAGGAGTACTACGGTGTACCTAGCCTCTGGTGATCTCTCGGCTGGCCGGCCGACCGGCGATCGCCTGGCCTATCGGTGGCCGCGAACCGCGGCTGGGCGGCTGCCGCCGCGTGACCCGGGCGCTCGGGGCGGGAGACGATCGTCACGCACCGCGCGCGTCAGACTGCAGCTCAGGAGTCGGGACGTGACCGTGTAGTCGACTGAGATAGATGGCGTGGCGCTTCTCTCTTGTTATGTTACTTCCTTGTCGAGAGACCAAACGTCTCGCGTCGCATGGCATAGAGATGGGAGTAGTGGATTAGATGTTCCTGTTCGTGCCAACGGAATTGGAAGGTGATGGAACACGGCAGATCGATCCGAAAAATTCAATGCGCTGGCCGCTGGCTCTTGGTTCCTAGATTAGATTAGCAATCGCCGTAATCGGCGCCGTGATCAGTGGCCGATCCAACAGCTAGCGCCTACTCCTACATGCGTTCTTTCGTCTTGTAGTCTGTACACACAATGCAGTGCAGCCTGCTCAAGGTTACTGTCCATAGACGTGCACAAGTGTCAATGGATATACTTGTCGTTAAAATTTGTTGTTCGTATGGAGTACATGCTCAAGCTAGTCTTCCATCATGAGTCATGTAACACGCGAATTACGGGATTAGCATGGATAGATGCAACAGAGACGATGTCAGGTTACAAGTGTGGGCGTGTGGCTTCATCAGGTTGTAATTGGTCAGGATGGCGCTGCAACGTCACGGTTGTGCTGGCTGAAGATCCGGTTGAGGAACATGGCCAGCCGCACTCCCCCCTGCGCGATCCGCCGCGACACGATCGGGAGCCTCGAATCGAAGTAGTCGTCTGCGAGAGTGAAAGCCCCGTTTCATCAGCAGCTGTTTGCATTCAGATCGTCGAGATGCACAGTCATCTTTTGCCCAAACTTACTGGATAGGGTTTCCCCTCCATGGACGCCGCTGTAGGCCCACTTGCACGCCAAGTTTATGCTCTCCGTCGCGTACCTGTCGCATCAAGAAGCACGTCGATGGTTATCCACATGTAGTGAAAAAATGGTCCGTTTCGTTTCTATACTTCCAGAGTGAGATTTCAGATAACACGAACTTGGTTGGGCACGACAAGAGGTCCTCGCAGTCTCCCCATGATGATACATCGTCAGACCAGGTGCCCTGAAGAACGGAGTTTGCAAATGTGAGGTATAGTTGTGTTTCTTTGCTTGGAACCAAGAGTTGTTCCTTAGTTAACACTGGATCGTCTCCACTTACCTTGGTGAGGTTGTGCTCAAGTTGCTTCCGGAAGGTGCCCATGTCCTTGTCGTAGAACTCAGCGAGAGCAGTCTGTATGATCTCCCTGTCCCACACCTGAAAACGACCCAGAAAAATTTCACCAGTCATCACAAAGTTGGAATCGTGTGCAAGGATCGTGGGCTGCTCATTACGTACATGATGGAGGTTGGATTTGTGCCTGAACCACCGCAGGTCTATGGAGTTACCGCCTTGGTCGCTCGTGAACCCCACATGCATCGGCTGCAACCACACAGGAAATTAGCCACGTGATGAATGGAAGGAAAGAAAGAAAGAAAGAAAGAAAGAAAGAAAAAGCAGCAGGCCAGACTACCTGATGAACATCTCCCATGAAGTGCGACAGAAACAGGAGTGCTTCGGTCAAGTTGTCTGCATTGCAACCAGAAAATGGTTATCAGAACACGTAGAAATACAGAACCATTGGTTGAGATCGGCACCTTGCTCTGCTTACACTTGCGATCGGCGCTGCCGTGCTTGTAGTGCAGGAGCTGGGACGTGAAGTTGGCGATGGCGCCGGCGACGCACATGTCCTTGGCGCCATCGGGGCCGTGGCAGTCCCCTGCTCACCGATCCATCACCATTGCATTGCATTTCATCACCAGAGAGACACGACACGACGGCCCTTCAACTGCATGCGAACTGCTTGGAAATTGGAAGAACTTACTCGAGTAGTCGAAGGTGCAGGCCTTGTCAGGGGTGTCGATGAAGTGGAGCGGGCCGGTCCACCTGTACTTGTACCAGTGCCTGACCTGGTCCGGCCACACGCACAGCGCCGACAGGTCGCCGCCCACGTCCTCCGGCAGCAGGTTCCTCACGGCGTGCGCCGCGTCAGGCTCCAGCAGACCCTGCAAAACCCGGGCTGCCTCGGTCACGACGCTTGGTCGTTGGCGAGAAATGGACGGGAGGGAACGAAACGGGCCTGATTTACCTGCGCGATCTGGCATGTCATCATGTGCCCCTCCTTGCTCCACGACCGAGCCACCGGCGCCGCCGACGCCAGAACCACCAGACCCAGCGCCGCCGCTCGCAGGAACGAACCAGCCAGCAGGCCCTTGCCGCCGGAGGCCATTGTAGAATGTACTCGATCGATGGTGTTACTCGAAGTAACTTCAGATGTATGAGCTAATGCGGAGATCGAGTAATATAGCCGGCGGAAGTGGAAGGTAAGGCGATGGACTTGCGTGCAAGCATCGCGTGTGCTTCTTCTTCAGTTCAGTTCAGGCCGTTCCTCACCATGCTTATGTTGCTTTGCTTAGCTCCATTGGTTCCCCAGTTGCTGACTGGCCGGTGGTGACCGTGACTCCTGTTTCGGCATGGCTGGTTGCGTCATCTTCTTCTTGATCTCTCCATCTCTCTCTAATGCTGCTGCGGTGCTGCCACTGCTTTGGCTTGGCATCCCGCGATAAGCAACAAGGACAGGTGCCTGATGCTGCAAGCGTTGCCATTTCAGTGGGTGTGGCCTTGCAAAACGTGCACGCCCACGCAAACGAGTACTGGGCCAGGCCTAAGCTGTTGGTCAAAATGGGCCTGAGCAGACGGTTAGCCAGGCCCAGCCTGATCCGCACGTGAGGGCCCATTTCAGGCGGCCCATCAGCAAGCGACCGAAAGGATAATCCGCCCGAGCCAACAACCCCGCCCGCCGGCGCCGGGCGGTTGGTTCGTTCACTAGCTTGCTGCGGCCGCGGCGATGGCGGCCACCGCCTGTTTCTGCTCGAGCCCCCTCGCGTGGGCGCGGCCTCGCGACGCTCCCGCTCCCGCCCCGCGCGTCGGCTGGTGTCGCGCGTACGCCCCCACGGTCGTGGTCGCGGCGTCTGACGCGGCGTTCCACCCGGACGTGTCCCGCGCGGCGGAGTCGCTGCAGGCGGAGTTCCGCGCCGTCGACCGCGCCCTCGCCCTCAACTCTTCCCGCGTCGCGGCCGCCTTTCGCCGCGCTCGCGTCGCGCCGCACGTAACCCCCCTCGTTTCACCCATTCCTCTACCGCTCTGCTTGGCCTCCGAACCTGGAGTCACGCGTGTGCGTTTGTTTCAGCATTTCGGCGGGTCGACGGGGTACGGCCACGACGACGGCGGCGGCCGGGAGGCGCTGGACGCCGTCTTCGCCGAAATCGTTGGCGCCGAGGCCGCCATTGTGCGCCCCCAGGTTCCACCTTGGCACACGACAGTCTCGTTTCGCTCCATTCGTTGCTCACCTCAGTCTGACCGAGCTCCTCTCCGATGTACCAATTCCTCCATCGATGCCAGTTCTTCTCCGGCACGCACGCCATTGCCTGTGCACTGTTTGCGCTTCTGAGGCCTGGGCATGAGGTAAAGGACAGGATGAACTGAATGAACAAGTCTTGGCTCTGCTTCTGCTCGACATTTCAGACTGATGAATGCTGAATTCCTGCAGCTCCTGGCGGTTGCTGGGCCTCCGTACGACACCTTAGAGGAGGTGATTGGGATAAGGGGGTCGGCCAACGTAGGATCACTCAAGGACTTTGGAGTGGCGTACCGAGAAGCTCCGGTGCGTTGATTTCTCTCTTAGAAGTTACTCCCTCCATCCCAAATTGCAAGTCATTCTAAGAATCTTGGAGAGTCAAAGCATCTCAAGTTTGACCAAAATTATAGAGAAAATTATAAAGATTTATGACATCAAATAGGTATACTATGAAAATATAATTGATGAAAAATCTAATGATACTTAGATGACATCATAAATGTTATTATATTATCATATAAATTTGGTCAAACTTGAGATACTTTGACTCTCCAAGATTCTTGGAATGACTTACAATTTGGGATGGATGAGTAGAATACATCTAGATGGTAGACTGTGTTGCCTCGTGCTGAGGATGGGTTACTGATGAGGCTTCAGTTGTAGCTCGCAGCAGATGGTGGCCTTGATTGGGAAGCCCTTGCTTGTGCCATCAGACCAGAAACTGGATGTGCCTTCATACAGAGATCTTGTGGGTACTCATGGCGCAAGAGCTTAAGCGTAGCAGATATTCAGAGAGCTATAAGTTTGATCAAGGCAAGATCACGTTCTGTCTAGGGCCTAGCAACCTTCTGCATCTATGCTAGCTTTTGTGTGTGCCGACAGTTTTCATCTTTTGGATCTCATTGCAGATGCAAAATCCAAACTGCATGGTGATGGTTGACAATTGCTATGGTGAATTCGTTGAGACATCCGAACCTGCAATGGTGGTAAGTCCATGATTATCACCATCTCATGAAGGCTAGCTCTACCTCTATCTCATTGTGTGTTTTCATGGCAGGGAGCAGACTTGATTGCTGGTAGTTTAATAAAGAATCCGGGTGGAACTATTGCGCCTTGTGGTGGTTATGTTGCTGGGAAGAAACATTTGGTTGAAGCAGCTGCAGCTCGCCTATCTGCACCTGGCCTTGGGGTGGAATTTGGGTCAACACCTGGCCATGTTATGCGTTCACTGTTTCAAGGCTTGTTTCTTGCTCCACAAATGGTTGGAGAAGCAATAAAAGTAGGTTCTTCATTCTCACATCTGTGATGCAACTATGTACGCAATTGATGATATAGTATGATCCATAGGGAGGTTTGCTAATTGCGGAAGTCATGTCAGCCAAAGGCTACAGAGTTCAACCGCTTCCAAGGGTTCCTCGCCATGATATTGTGCAGGTTAAACAGAAGGCCAACCCTCTTTACAACATTTCATAGATAGCGTGTTCAAGAATTTTAAGGTCAATGCATAATAATGAAAACTTGAAAAAAAAATCGCAGGCAGTGGAGCTTGGCAACAGGGACAGACTCATAGCATTCTGTGAAGTGGTACAGCAAACTTGCCCAGTAGGATCTTTTGTTAAACCAACTGCTGGGGAAACTCCTGGTTATGCTTCAGAGGTTTGTTTGTAACCTTGTATACCTTCCATCATTGCATCGCTCTTACCTTCCATGCGATTATTTGTTTACAATGTACATACGGTTTATTTTGTAAATTTACTTTCTGATGAAATACACTCGTGTTCCAAACACTGTTAAACTAAACAACTAAAATGATTAACCCACTGAAATCAGGTCATTTTTGCCGACGGGACATTCATAGATGGAAGCACAAGTGAACTATCATGTGATGGACCCTTGAGAGATCCATATGCTGTCTTCTGCCAGGTAAGCTAAGATCCTGATGCAATTTTTACTCAGGGCCCTTGCGTCGTGTTTAATATCTTTGCTCTGTTGTGTGCAAGTGGTTCCAGTGAGTACTTAATCTGGTGTTGAGAATCTCAGCTCTAAGACACCAAATAAAACCTTTCCTCATATATTGCATTGGTTGTCACCCTAGAAACGTACTGGTGCAGGGAGGAACACATTGGACACAGTGGGCACTTGTCCTCACTGAAGTTCTGAAGGTCATATAACTGTGCGGTCCACGTTTCTGGAATGGACAGGCCCTTTTCCTAACTATACTTTGATTACTGGGAACTCGATATTGGTTGAACTGATTACCTGGTAATCTTCATTATTTGTTACTTTAAACTTACCTTCAGTTCTGCTGTAATTTCCACTATCTGTACATCTTCAGGTTATCAACAGATCTGTTTCAAGTGGGATTCATGGCTTAATTGTTGAAACCATGTTGACAGATCGGAGGGGAAGTAGTGGCAGATAGAATAGACTCTTTCGAAGGTTTAGTGGCAAAGTTTTGCAACTTGATTTTTTTAATGGCAGATTGAGTTAGGTCGAAATAGGGGCAAATATGCAATTAGCCTTTTTTCCCCCTCTTAAGATTGGCCATGAAACAAATATGTACCAAAATACTAGGAGATCATACTCTTCACTTTCCTTTCTACAGAATGTAGGGCAACGAAGTATTTGTAAATGCAATCAGAGACAGATACATGCATCCTGCTAAGAGTAGTAATTAGCTAGTATTTTAAAAAAAATACTTGGAGATACTACTTATTGTGTACTCCTATCGTGTCTATTCATTAACCTGCAAACTTCATAAACCTTATTTTCAAAGCAGGCCAAGCGACTAACTGTAAATGCAATCATACATAGCCATGCGCTGCTAAAGCATTAGAGTTGCTTGGCGTGGTCTTGAAATATTTGGAGATCCTACTGTGAATGTAGGACAAGGTAATATCTAGGTATCTCTCTGCATGGAACACGCCCACATCTTGCAGCCTCTTGTTCTTCAAGTCGACAGCAAGCACCCGTGCCCTCTTGTTGCATGTGTCGACCTTGGCCATGAGATAGACGTTGTGATCATCGTTCAAGCTGAGTGTTGGGTGAGCGATGTGGAGTGCCTCCAACGTCTGTTGAGGTGAGTTACCATCTTCAGCCTGAAGCTTAGGAAGCAACTCAAAATGCAACGTGTTGGTGTCAACTAAGCCATCACGTATCTCAAACACGTAGTCCCTGTCCCAGTTATTCTTCTCCAAACTAGTAGCCGCCCTGCTCCATACGGAAGCCTTCCAGGCACCGGAGGCATAGCAGTAGAAACAGTCGACGACCTTGATGCGACCTTGGACAACCGCTATGTCCCGAGCAATCACTGGATTGACAAGGAGCTTCTTGTTGTCCTTCAGTGACCGTGGGAACGGGATGTAATGCAGTTCATCCTCGCAGTCGAGCACGCTGCAGACGAGGATACCTCGCCAGGGATCGACGAAGCCCATCAACCCCCCTTCTCCGAGCATGATCACTCTCTTCGGACCATGGCGAAACTGGCTGTGTTAGTGCTCTCTGCCTTGTACTGGAACGCGCTTGGAGCTCCAAGTATCAGTCTTGGAGTCGAAGCTGGTTGAACTGCCATGGCAGCTTTGAATAATCCATGGCGACAATGTAGTAGTGGTCGTCGTCGTCCGGGTTGGTGTCGTCGCGATGGCGTAGGATGCCTGTGTTGAAGTACAAGCAGTAGGGGTCGTCGTCGTTCGTCACCAGGCGCAGCGACGGGCCCTTCTCCCCGCCGCCGGCGTGGTAGACGAAGATGTCCTGGCACTGCGGGTCGACGCAGTCGAACAAGGAGCCGAACCCGACGCGTAGGACGGCGAGGTCGGCCTCCGCGGCTATGATCCGGGGCTCCGTGCCTATTCCGGCGAGATGAGCCGGTTCCGGGCACCAGACGCAGAAGTAGGAGACGGCCGGCGGGGGCGCGACGCAGAAGGTGACCTGGATCTCGCCGCCGTTGTTCATCCGGCCATGCGCGGTGGTGGCGTTGCGGCGGTCGGCGATGTACGCCCGCACGTCGAGCATGGCCCAGCTGCCGGGAGCGCCGGCCTCGTCGTGGGGCTGGTGGTCGAGAGCAGGCGGACGCAGGGACGCGTCCAAGAAATTCTTGGTGCCCATGGATCGATCTCCTAACTTCAGCTTCCTACCCTACCCTGCGACGACGTTTAAGTAGAGAGCAGAGACCGGATCAGAATCGGGAACCAGTGGAAGTTTGGTATGTGATCGGAACGAATTGCGCGCGGGAGGAGGAGGGGGGAGGACGCCATAGTTGGGGGAACTGGCGATGGCGGCAGCGGAAACGAGAGGAGGAAGAAATCAGCGTTGGGGATCACACATGAACAGTTAGTTGCAGAGTGCAACTAGTGCTGATTTCTTTCTCTCTCTCTCTGTTTTTTTTGAAAATTTTCGATGAAGATGCCGTTTCCCTAGAACATCTTCGGCCGTGAATCATGAAGTACCCCTGTTAGTGAGCAAAACTTTCACATCTTTGGTCCTGAATCGCTTCAATTCCTTGGAGAAATATCACTATGAAACTTTCAAGAGTATCTTCTACGGGTAACGCAGAGCACATAGCGCTTGTTTGCTTATGAGTTATGATTCTGAGAAAGCTGCATGGCACCATAGAATGCGGATTGCTGTATGACAGAGCTGTGGCTTGTCTCTGAGAATAAACTTGTGATCAAAGATTCAAAGGTACCTTTAATGTGAGATCAGAAGCAAATGCAAGCATCGTAGTTGATTAACATTGCCTACGTCTCACGATAACCAGCAAAAGTCAAGGAGAGAGAGCCTTTATACCTCTCTAAGCCTAAAACAAATCAACTAGCTAGAGTGAAATGAAGCATGTGCCTCACCTTGGAGCAAGTGAAGCATACACAATGTACACTACACTAGCCCTCAAACTGGGAGCCTCCTAGTGTCTCGTTCCTCCATTCCTAAGCAAGTTCACTTCTCTTTCCAGAACCGAAGCAACTGAAAAAGGAAGCTCCGGTTTCTTCACACTGCTGCCATGGCAGTTGTCCCATCCTGCAGTAAACAGCACAAGATCCTGCAAGGGTGCCAATAAGAGGAGGGTGACTGCAGAGAGGAGATGGAGCCGAGCAAGCACAGATCAAGAGGCCACACAATGGGGAACAGCAGCAACAACAAGAAGTTGCCCCCCTACCTGCTGCTCGTGCTGCTGGCGATCGGCGCCGCCGCGGTGAGCGTCGGCATCCTGCACAAGATGAGGGAGCGCCGCGTCCTCTCCGTCCTCATCCAGGAACACGACCAGCAGCTCATGTCCTTCCAAGTCCTCCTCGAGGTATGGATATGGCTGTATGAGTTTGCAAACATCCTGTTCAGAATAAAAAAGTTTGCATGCATCACAATCATCTTTCTGATAGATGGCTGCCGGTTGCCTGCTTCATTGTGTTTGCATTTGCTGACTAACTCCGGCAGTAGATTCTGAACGCCCTGCTTTTATAACCTGGACTATCAACTATTACGTACTCTTAAGCAATCAGTTGCGTAATTACTTTCATTCACTGATTTAGAAGCTGTAACAAAATATTGATGCTCAGAGTATCCATTTGAAATTCTGAACGGCGTAGTTCCAACTTGCAGTGGTAGTAGGCTAGTAGCTACTGCACCCCCGATCCCGGTCCCCAATATTTTGTCCTCAAAGTAAAAATATCAGCGCATCGTAGATGAATATTTGGGCCTTAGATTACGGAGACGTCTTGTCTTGATAAAAAAAGAACAAGGGTCCTAAACTACAAGTATTCACATAACTTCAGGGCCCCCTTCGGATCTCTGCATTACATATTTCCATTAGTGTACATAGTTGATTTTATCTGTAGCTAAGCTGAGTTAAACATGAGTTAGCTGAATACCACATCATCAATCCCCCTTTACCTTAATAATGTTTCATCATCAAACAGATTAAAACACATTGGTGCATAATAGTTCAAAGTCAAGATCTCACTGTAGCTTGTATAGAGTGAATTGCATATACTGCTTCAATTAGGGCATTTTATTGACTACTCCTTCCGTTTTAAATTATAGGTTGTTATGGCTTTTCTATGTTCATGGGTGTTTGTATGTATCTAAATATAGATGCATACAAACACTTATGAATCTAGAAAAGTCCAAACAACGTATAATTTGGGACGGAGGGAATCTAGAAAAGTCCAAACAACGTATAATTTGGGACGGAGGGTGCAGTAGCCTAGTAGGTAAAATACTAGAAATAGTACAATCTCATGCAAAGTATAATTCTATCTGCATTAGGTATTGTCATGGCCGAGCCATAATACTACCAATTTAGGGTGTATGTAGACACAAATTCTGCAGGAGTTGCAATGGGAACATTGCAATTTTCACGGGAGAAGAAAAAAATTTAAACAGGATCTGTAGAAGTATGAATACAACAAAAACTACAGTATTGCACTCGCAAAATCTTTGCAAACCCAAACCATGAGGATACTGTCCAATCTAGAACCGTGCCTCTTCATAAGTTAGTCCATATACTTCAGCCCCTGAGAAGACTTTCCATATTGATACCATTTTGCAGACATACTTTAGCTGGAGGCTTCACATCACAATTTACTTTCAAAACGCAAGTAGCCAAATACATCGATATGTTCAATTGAACACCCTCTTACTCTGAAAATAATAATACTGAGATGAAGGTCTGCCATGGCTGTAGCACATTTAGAGCCTTCTACCGGCGTTTTCTGATAGTGTGTTCTGTACTTCTATGAGTTATTTATCCAGCCTACCATTCAAGAATTCTCATCAGCTAAATAATGCTATCTCCTTTTTGACAGAAAGAAAAGGAAATTAATAAAGAGATGAGAAGGAAAGTGGACGAACTGGAAGCCAAAACATCTGTCCTAAGCATTGAAAGGGCAGAATTGAAAAACAAGCTCATGGATTCAGAAACTACCACCACATATCTTACCAACACCCAGAAAGAACTAGAAGCAGCTCTTGTGGAGAAAGAGAGCCATATCAACCAAATGAAAGAGAATACAGCTGCTTCAAACCCTGATCAGACAACAAGTATAAAAGAACTTTTGCAGCAAAAAGAAGCCGAGCCTGATAAATCTGAAAATTCTAGTGATTCCATACCTGCTACAACAGAAGATAGCTCCAACAACACTACTGCATCAGAGAGTGACCACCAGGATGAGAGCAATGTTGTGGGAGCAAACAACGAAAATGCAACTTCAGACACAGTGGCACTTGAGAAACCTGAAAACTCTGGTGACTCCATGCCTGCTCCAGCAGAAGAAGAAAATTCCAGTATCACTAATGCATCAGAGAGCAGCCAGCAGGATGAGAGCATTGTAGCGGGTGCAAACAATGAAAATGCAACTTCTGACGCTGTGGTATCTGACAAATCTGAAAACACCAATGGTTCTGTACCTGCTACAGCAGAAGAACAAAATTCCTACAAGACCACTGCAGCAGAGAGCAACGAACAGGACAATAGTTCCTCACAAGAGCAGTTCTTAAAGTTGACAACTAACATGGAAGATGGTCAGCCACAAGAGAATAAAGGTGATGCCAATGAACAGTCAGATGATACTCCAGAGGGTAGTCAGCAAGATAAATCTGAGCTTCCGCAAGGGAGTCAGAAACAGGCAAATGGTCAGGAAGCCAGCAAAGAAGACTTGGATGGCACGGGAAAGGAGGAGAACCATCAAGGCGAGGTCAGCAACCACAGCAGAGACAGTAAACTGCTGGAGAATGAAGATGGTAATGTAGTTCTTAAAGAAGCAGAGAAAGAAATAAATCCTGAGGGTACAAGCTCAGAAGACAGCTTGAGCGAAGCCAACCAGAACAAAACGCAAGCACCGGAACCTGCTGCCGACCCTGCAGATGTAAGCACCAGCACATCCACAAATAACGAGGAAAGAAAAGAAACAAGCAAGAGACATAGGAGGAGAAGGTCCAGATCTAGAAGGAAGCGGAGGGCCACGGTTGCTGCCAGCAACAATGATGGGAATCATCAAATGGAGGTAGATGCCACAGCAAACCCATGAACTTAGGACTGGAAAAGTGTTGCAGTACAATGATGAAGTAGTAGAAATACAAATTTGTAAAAGCATTCCAGAAGAGACAAAAATCCGGACCGCATTCATACGCTGAATACCTCTGAAGAGAAATAGAGAAGAAACAGAATACCAGATATGAAGCTATAGTTGTCATTTTGTAGCTGATGGCAGCATAAATAATAGTTAATTTCATATTATAAATGGATTCCTTCTGTGGACTTGACAATGTGCTGTATTTACACTTTATTTCCTGTAAATTCTTGCCTGAATTGTAGTCCATATAAAGTTCAGCCACATGTGATAAATCCATATTCTCTGCATTAAATGGATGCACTCATATAAATGTCACTCATATTAAATACAGCACTGATGCACCTTTTCCCACGAGACACGGACTTGCAAATAAGCTTTACTGTCGTCCATCACACAAGATGTGACAACATTGAGCAGCAAGAAAGACAAAACAAATTCAGGTAGAGCTGAAAATGAGATGTGCCAACTTTACTTATCAAGATGTATAAATAAACAGGAAAAGGTTTGCTGTCTTAACATCCAATAATTATGGATATGTAACTCAAAACTTGTAACACCTCAAGAATTTTGAATCAATTCTACATCATATCCATTCTGTGCTGTCTCACCCAAAAAATAAAAAATAAAAAATTACATTGGTGGTTGCAAGTTATGAATGTAAGTAGTGGATGTGGTTCAAGTAGCAGTCTACTGCAACACAATCTTAGCTCTTGTGCTGTTTACCTGTGGCTGGAGGTACATGTAATTGTTGTGCTTCATCAATTACAGATGCCATAAACAGCCACCGATGTTTCGTCGGAGATTATAACTTGAGAGCGAAGCCAACTGGTCTAAGTAGAATGTTTCCGTGTGGCAGTGTAGCATGCACTTGGAACATTTCTACGAGGGAGATTACAAAAATGTCTAATGTTGATACACAGCAATCAACGCATGAAGCATTGCTGAATCAAAGGGTGTGAATAGTCCACATAGCTATCCCAAAAGCCCTTGTACTTCTCCATTCCAATTTTGAGCCATGGCTTCATATTTCCATTGTAATGCAGTACTGCCCCTTCCTTGATAGTAGCAGGATCCACAGTAGTGTAGCCAAGTCCCAAGACATGCCATTTGGGATCCAGTGCTTCAACCAAACCATAGAAAGCAAGAAGCCCAGGTGGCAAAGATCCAAGCTTCCATAGGGTATGATCAGCATTGCGCTCCTGCCAATAATGATATATACCTGTCACATTCTTGTTCCTCCATTCAATAAGATCGAGCACATTCATACCAAATGCCCAGCCACAAGCATCAGGGTCAAAATGAGCACGGATTAGAGGATGGGAATGGTTAAGATACTTATGAAACCTGTGGAACGTCTCCATGCAAGTCTCTACAGCACCCATCACATTACCATTGAGGTTGGTAGTAAATAGTTCTGATAAGTCCTTCTGAACAACAATATCATCATCAAGAAATACCACCTTCTGCAATTCAGGATATATTTCTGGAATGTAAAACCTCAAGTGGTTAAGCATGGATAGGTACTTTGGGTTCCTGAATTTAATTGGTGTTCCACGACTACCACTTCCAGAGAAGTAGAACTTTTGTGTAGCAGCGTTCTGCAGCTGTTTAAGAACAGGAACATATGATGCATTGAGCCAGGTAAAGTCCTCCACCTTTTGTATCTCCACAGTGACCCCTCTGTAGTCATTCATGGCAAACCACGCCCTCATTGGAGCATAGTTTAACTCATCAGTCACTAGGTGAAAAACAATCTTTTCAGGGTGCTTTGAGTTTATAGCTGTAGAATTAACAACAACCGAAACAGCAAGGATGTTGTCTGAGAAGACACAAAAATGATATAGGCTGTTATCCCTTAGGTTTCTCTGAACTGCTGGGCTCCGATCAGAAAACTTCCTCTGAAGCTCGGGACTCTTGAACCATTCCATGGTTAACCGGACACCGAGGCAGTAAAGCCCCTTAGGGAGTTCCTCAGCAGCAATCTGCCCATATTTTGTGCTCTTCTCCGCCTCAGCCTTCGACTTCTCCTCTAGGGACTGAATCTGTCCTTTCAACTTCATGATTGTGATGCCACTATCATACCGTAATTGCTGCGCCTGGAAGAGCAGCACAGACATATCCCTGATCGCCTTCTCTGCTTCCTGCTCCATCACCTTGCCCCCGTGGGCTGCAGCGTGCGCGAGGATGCTCTGTGCCCGCCGTACCTGGGCACTAAGCTCCGCCGCAAACTGCAGGTTATTGGCCTCCTTTGAAGCGGCGATATAAGTTTTTGCTAGATAAATCTGATCCATGATCTGCCTTGAGAACGAGCGAGCGCTCAGCATTTCGTCGGTCATGTTGAGCGCATCCGTGATGCCCTCCAGGTAAGATCTCTGCACACGAGAGGTTTGAAAAACTTTCAGATGCTACTCGCTAGCACTCATTATGGATCCACAAAAACTAAGCTCGCACTAGACAGCTAGCAGATTCAGCAGGCGTAATGACTACTAACTAAAATTGGCACGCTCTAGTCAAGTACTCGGATAACGAAAGGATCCCTGGAATGCGATAAATGCGATGTGGTTACCTGACGGAGGAGAGGGGAGGAGGTGGTCCCGGATCCGGAGGAGGCGGTGGAGGTGGAGGTGGACGGCGAGGCGCCGGGGTCGGGGGAGCCGAGGAGGACGGCGAGGAGGAGAACGCAGGCGAGGGCGAGGAGGAGGGAGAGCGCGAGGCGCACCCACCACGGCCGCTGCTGCCACCGGCGCTTGAACGACGGCCGCCGCTGGTCCAGGAACGGCCGCCGCCTCATCGGATCGCGCGGGGCCGGCCCCGCGCCCGCGCCCGGGACCCCGCTGCCCACGCTGCTCTCGCCGGGCGAGAGGCTCACCGCGCCGGGATCTGAGACGCGCCAACCGCTGCGCGCGCGCGCGAGCTGCTCCCTCCTCGATTTCCCTCGGTGGCCGCGGCTTCCGAGATAGATCTCGCGTCGCGCGGCGCGGCCGGCAGCGTCGTGCGTGCGTGCTCTTGGACCGACGTGCGGTGCCTTGCTTGACTGCGCTGCGACTTTATCTGGCTGGCTGCCCACCTGGCTCCGACGCCGTTCCGCTCGCCGCTTCGTCGATGCTGCTGGCTGGCTCCGGAGAGATGAAGACTGGAAAACAAGGGGCTGTTCGGTTCGGGCTAAGCTGTCACGTCCAATGTTTAGATATATTAGTTAGAAGTACTAAACATAGACTATTTATAAAATCCATCGCACATATGGAGGCTAAACGACGAGATGAATCTATTAAGCCTAATTAGTCCATAATTTGAAAATGTGCTGCTACAGTAATCATTTGCTAATGATGTATTAATTAGGCTTAATAGATTCATCTCACCGTTTAGTCTCCATATGTGCAATTAGTTTTATAATTAACTCATATTTAGTCCTACTAATTAGTCTCCAAATATTTGATGTGACACGGATTAAACTTTAGCTCAAGGATCCAAACACCCCTAAGGGTGTATTTGGCTTGGAGACAAGGTGGGACAGGATCATCCCGTTTCCGTTTTTTAGATGGGATGATCCTATTTTATGTTTGGTTGATAGGGATGAGTCTGTCCCGGTTCTTTGTTTGGTACGAGGGATCGAGGAATAGGATGGATAACGATTTTAACACCGTTAGGCGTAGTAAATGGACCCTACCTATCATCTAAAAAGTGTTAAACCCACTTGTCATTCTCTAATCAATATTTTTCTTTTTTTTCTTCCCTCACGGGTCTTATCCTTTTCCCCCGACATCCGTTTCTCGCCTGTCGTACGTCACCCCCATCTTCTCTTCCACCTCTCCCCGTTCGTGCCCTCAAGCCAGGCATGGAGCAGCCGCGCGGAAGCCATGGCCGCGGCCCGCGGGCTCGCCGGCGCCCCCTCCCCTCGTGGTCGAGCTCCCTCGTTCAGAGGCCATGGTCGCGGCCCACGGGCTCATCGGCGTCGCTCCCTGGATCGAGCTCTCGCACACGGAGGCCATGGCTGTAGCCTGCCAGCTCGGCAGCGCCACCCCCCGGGATCAAGCTCCCACACGCGGAGGCCACGGCCGTGGCCTGCCAGCTCAGCGGCAGCGCCCCCAGGGTTGGGCTCGTCGGCGCCATCTGCCCGTCCCCTAGGTCGAGCTCCCGGCCGGTGACTGTCCTGCTCCTCATGCGCGTCATGCACTCATGCTTGTTAGACGGATGACGACGGTGTCGATCGGTATTTAAACATTCGACATGATAGG
>NC_028456.1:31019120-31053296 GCF_000263155.2 Setaria italica | reverse complement strand
TTTTGGGTTGAAGCAAGGCTTTGTTATAGATACAAACAGTTGTTGACGCGGTCACAGGGTAATTTTCACCTGAAGGGAGAAGACTCTATCCTTACTGATAGGGTAAGGGAAGCTCTGTAGGCGCTTTCTTTTATATCTGATGCCCCACTACTGATGGGATATAACACTCCTTTGTCTTAGTATCTTTCAGAGTTCATTCAGGCATAGTTTTTTCGATAATCAGTATGGCGCAAATCCATATTTTATCGTCGTCGATATCCATCATCATACTACTATACATTTAATCGGCCACCGACGGAGTAGAGCAGCATGTTCATTGATGGGATTGTGTTTGCTTCCGGTTTTTCTTCTTCCGTTCATGGACTGGGATGGGATGGGATGATCCCATTTTTACTAAAGGGTTTCCTAAAGGGCTGTCCCTATCATGTCGAATGTTTAAATAATAATTAGGAGTATTAAATATAGGTTAATTACAAAACCAATTGCATAAATGAAGGTTAATTTGCAAGATGAATCTATTAAGCCTAATTAGTCCATGATTTGACATGTGATGCTACAGTAAATATGTGTTAATCATGGATTAATTAGGCTTAATAGATTCTTCTAGCAAATTAGCCTTCATTTATGCTGGTTTTATAATTAACTTATATTTAATACTCCTAATCCTAATTAGTATCTAAACATTTGATGTGACAGGGACTAAACTTTAATCCCTAGAACCAAACATCCCCTAAAACGGGTTACAAACCCAGCACATGAACGGAAGAAAAAAAAATACAAAAACAATGAACATACTGCACTACTCCGTCCGTTCCAAATTAAATGAATAGTAATTTAAAATGGAGGGAGTACTCTAATCTATATCTATACCTATATCAAATATTAAAGTGCGGTCGTTTCTTCCAATTGTCGTAGTTATTTTGCAAAAAAGTCCCTCAACTTTTTTAATCAACCCGCAGTCCTGGAGTTAAACTGCCGTAGTTCGTTGATGATTTGCAAAAAAGTCCCTCAACTTTTTTGTAATGGCCGCTGAGCGTGAGGGTGGGGATGGAGCAGCAGTCGAGCGCCTGGCGGAGCAGCGTGGCCGGCGCAGGCATGGCTGGTGTCGGGCTCGAGGGGTGATCCTGGCGCAGCTACATTACCACACTTGGGGAATGGGGTGCCGCGGCTTACGACGAGGGTGGACTGGCGGCTTTCCCAGCGGTTGCACTGGGACTCCCCGCAGTGGCGGCGCGTCACATTGCCGTCACCCTTTGCTGGAAGCTGAAGCTAATCCCAGTGGAAGAGGCATCACAGGCATAGCATAGTGGGGGAGTATGCCTAGTGGTGGAGGAGCTCCCCCATGATGTGCAGCAGATCTCGCATGATCATAGTGATGTATGCCACCACCCACCAGTGCGGATTCGCTCGCATGCTCAGCAAATAGTCCTCAACTAGAGGCAGCGCTAGCTGATGTCGTCTTCGTCAGCAACACTTGTCGCCACCTGCCAGAAGGGCTGCCACTTCGGCCTCACCAAGAAGCTCCAAGCTGCATCACCAGGAGGATAATCCACAACTGGAAACCATATGCGTAGGATGACGAGGAAAAATCCACTGGAGCACATCGTTGTTGATCTGCACGAATATTTTTAAGTCACGAGAATTAATGATAAGAGAGGTAAATTAATGATAAGAGGGATCTTCTTGCTCCACTTATTTTGTAATATGATTGATGAGCTTATCGTGGATCACTTGGATACTGTGGTACTTTTTGGGGGCACACGTCATGGTCACTCAGGTGTAGTGCTTTTCTCTTCTACAATTTGTGTTCATCTTAGTACAATGCTCTCTCTCAGATACCTAACAATAATCATGGTTTTTTTTGTTACGAAGGATTTTAGTCCAACTGATGGACAATCAAATTTTACTTATATTTTAAAATTTTCAGCCGCAAGATAGTAGTTCGACTACTATGCATTTACTATCTGAATCTGAAAATTAATTTGTAGGTAGAACATTTGGTCATCATTGACTATATTATGAGGAGCAAATTGCAGAAAGATACTTGCATTGTCTGATTGCTTATGTTTCTTGGAGCAACTAGATCATGATGTCAGGCTGTCATGATGTATACACTCAGGTATGAATTGTTGAGTATATTATAATCAAGGACTGAGTATTTATTTTAGCCTTGTAGTTTTTTCTTTTTATAGGCTGAAAGTTTTGTAGGCAATCTCTTATGTTCATAATAACTTGCATATTCATCAAAACTAAGAGATGAGTTGCATTAGTACAAAAGTTTTAATGCATGTTTAAACTAGATGTAGAACATGTTACATGTGTATAAAAATTGAGATTCCACATTTCAAATGGGCCATGTAGAATTTAAAGAAGTTATCCGCTTATTATTATCAGAGATGTATACAAATATTATGAAACATCTTAAATCAGATTAGGAAGTGAAGCAAGCGAAGATGACAATTTAGAAGCCGCTAAGAAACGTAACAACGCATGAGCATTTGCTAGTTACTCCATACAGTTATATCATCTTCGTTCTAAAAACAGGCACAAACAAAAAATAATGTCTACTATAGGTCGGTAAGAGAACTCCAAAGAAAACAACGAAGAAAAAAAAATCAAACTGCACCGACCAAGGGGATAAGGCCGGCCCAACTGTGACTCGGATCCTAATAAACAGGCCCGTATCGCAGCCCAACGCTATATCACGGCCGCCTCCGTACCGACTCGATAGTCGATTCACGACCGCTACCGACGAGATGGGTAGGACCGCAGGAGTCGTCGAGTCGAACTCGAACCTAAACCTGCAGCGATTAGCGTGCGATTCCATCCCTCCCCTCGTAAACCCGACAAGCGACAGCCCCGGCCCTAACGGAATGGCGTCGCCGGACGACGAGGCCGCGCAGCCACCGCCGAAGCGGCCCCGGCGCGACCCCGAAGCGGAGGAGGACGCCGCGCAGCCGCCGCGCGTGGCGCTCAACCCGGCGGACTGCGATCTCGGTACGCACACACTTGGCACCCTCCGTCTTCCTCTGCACCTCTCACTAGTCGCGTTAATCGCGTCTCTGACCGTGTTGTCGCCGCGGCGGCGTTCGTCCAGACTTCGATGTCGGCGGGGGCGGTCTCCAGGGCAGCGCGCTGCACGAGGGCGGGTTCGCCTACTGCTGGTCCGGCGCGCGCGCGACGGTGGGCACAAGGGGTGGCGGGAGGTACTGCTTCGGGTGCAGAATCGTCGCCGAGCAGCCCGTGGAGATGGACCTCACGGCCCCCGAGGAGCGCCACCTCTGCCGCATTGGGGTCTCGAGGGGCGACGATCCCATCGGGGCGCTCGGGGAGTCCGACCACAGCTTCGGGTTCGGGGGCACGGGGAAGTTATCCCACCAGCGGAGGTTCAGCAACTACGGCGTCAGGTTCGGGGTCGGGGACACCATCGTCTGCGCGGTGGACCTCGATTCGAAGCCCATGGCGTCGATCGGGTTCGCGAGGAACGGCGAGTGGCTTGGTATCGCGAAGCATTTCGATGCCGGTGAGAAGGGGCTTGGTTTGGTTGACGCGGCTGTGAGGCCGATGCAATGGGAATCCGCGCTCTTTCCCCATGTCCTGCTGAAGAATGTTGTCGTGGAGATGCAATTCAGCAGGGAGGACGGGCTGGAGCCAGTTGATGGTTATGAGCCCTGGGCCTCGGCTTTTGCTGATGGGAATGCAGTATTTGGGCCTTTGTTTGAACAGAGTGAATGTGAGGTCATGATGATGGTTGGTCTCCCGGCTTCAGGCAAGTCGACATGGGCAGAGAAGTGGGTCAAGGAGCATCCAGAGAAACGTTTTATCCTTCTGGGGACCAACCTTGCAATGGAGCAAATGAAGGTTGGTTTTCTTTCTCGTGGCAACAGTATGGTGTTCTTTTAATTGTGCTGCCTCTTCAGTTTATCACAACCTTGATCATCGCAGGTGCCAGGATTGTTGCGCAAGAATAACTATGGTGAGCGTTTCGATCGATTGATGGAGTGTGCTACATGGATTTTCAACAAATTGCTGACCAGGGCTGCAAACACCCCTCGCAACTTCATCCTCGATCAAACAAATGTCTACAAGAATGCCCGTATTCGCAAGCTGAGGCCATTTGCCAACTACCGCAAGGTAAGCTGCAAAAGAGAGAGAAATGACACATTTTTATATGGTGGTTGGATTAGCAAAATCTTAGCACTGGATTGACTCATAAGATGTGTAATGCCACATACTCTTGCATGTAACAGACTGCTGTGGTCGTGTTCCCATCACCAAGTGAACTGAAATCTAGGGCAGCAAAGCGATTCAATGAGATGGGAAAGGAAGTGCCAGCTGAAGCTGTTAACGAAATGACAGGTACCTGGACATATGCACATTTTTATTTTACTCTTTGTCCAGCTTCATTTATTTAGTGTCTCTACATCCATCACTTACCAGTTACCATACATTCCCTTTTTCAGCCAATTTTGTCTTGCCACTCTCAAAGGACATGCCTGATTCAAAGGAGCCTTTTGACGAGGTAGTATATACTCAAATTTTGGTATTAGTAAACTGCATTTTCTGACTACTCCCAAATGCTTACTTGTTCACTGTGCTTTAAACATTTTTCAGGTAATCTTTACAGAGCTTTCTAGGGATGAGGCCCAGAGAAACCTAGATGAGATGCAACGAGTGCTGCCAAGAACCGGGACCCCAAGCTATGGAAATTCCAGTAACAAAAATGTATGGCACCTTTATTGTTATTTGAAATAATTCCTTTTATGTTTTGTGCCATCATCGATAAGATCAGTGTGACGCAAAGCAACACAGCAGTGTTCTGATGTTCTGTGTGCTTACAGGCTAGCTCAACATATGTGGTGACTGCGGCTCCAGTTGATCCTAAAGCAAGGCCATCCATGGCAAGCTTTCACCCACCAATAGGCAATTCATATGGAAGTTATAGTGGCACCGTACCTGGAAGTGCTGCTACTTTCAGCACAGGTCTGCATACTGCAGGCAACACAATGCAGCAACAGGCACCTTCTAGCGTTCAGAGGTTTCAGAGTCCAACAGGAAACCAACATGAAACCCATTCAGGCTATCCAAGTGCTCTGAACCAATATCAGATGCCCTCAAGCTATCCGAGTAACCCAAACCAACTCCATGGAAGCTACCAAAGTACCCCATTTCCTGGATATGGACAAAGTACATATGGATCCCATGGGAACCCAAGCCCATACAATCCTATTCCTTATAACCCTGAGATGTACCAATGTGTTCAGGCTCCCATGACAAGTAGGAACCTCTACCAGGCTGGGTCAGCCGAAGCCTACGGGGCCCCTGGCTATGCAGCTGCAAATCTGATTGGGAGGCCACATCAGGTGCCACCACCAACTCTTCCAGCATACAGTTCACAACCAGTTGCTCAGTGGGTGCCAAATCAAGGTAGTTCTTCCTCATGGAGTTCTGACAGTTACAGACCCTATGGACAACAAACTGGTAGGTGATCGTCTATTCATCTTGCAGTCTTGTTAGTCCAGTTCATAATCTACCTAAATTTATATACTTGATATATTTCTAGGTTCATCACTCATGCTTGAAAACCATTGACTTTTTTAAACTAACACTTAACATTCCATTAGCACATTAGCAGTCATCTTCATAGGGTCATCTGTTTTAGCTTACTTCTTGTCATATGGTTGTCTGAATTTAACATTCATTGATTCACCCTGATCTGATCGTGCTTTTTCCGTACTATGCTGTCAAACATAGAACCAATGTTCTAATGCATGTTTCTTCAACTAATGGCAGATGCACACTACCCGCCGTATGCTGCTCCAGCAACACCTCCCACTCCCTGGCTTCCTCACAGTTCTGCTCCAAACCACATGAATCAATGGCCGAGTCGGAACTAGCTTGATGGCACATATTGCTTGTTTTGTCACGAGATGCACAAATCACAGGGATATGTCTGATCTCATCCTTTTTCAGGTTCTAGGGAACCTTTTTGCTGCCATCATGTACATAGTTACACATTTAAAATTTTGCAGCTCGTTGGATTATCTTGTTGAGGTTTTTCATTTTTGCGGATGCTCGATCCTTTTGCGTTATCCCACTGAAATCTAACCGGCGAAATAAATTCAATTTATTTTGTCGCGAATGCTTCTCAAGCATAGTATTTCGGTGCCTTTTGCGCAAGTTATGACTACCATGTAGTAAAATCGTGAACTTGCACAAGAAGATGCACCCTCGTAGACCTTGTTTAGATACTAGTAAATCGAGAACTTTGCACAAGAAGATGCACCCTCTTAACATCGATGGATTCATGAATACATGCAGGTGAACTTTGACGAACACCCTCATCGACGGTCAAAATTCATGTTACATGCATGACAGGTACAATCCAACGGTTGTGATTTAGTATCTACACAAGCATGTATATAATCCGTTGCACTCGAGCGTGTACAAGGTACAGTCGTTCTCAGTTCACCGGCAGAACAAACCGTCGTCGGTGTTGATGCAAGGTAGCCGGCTCTTCTAAGACAAATCCCTAGCCTCTACTCTCAAGGGAACTTCCTAAAGATCATCTCCTCCTGACAGCCCCATAGTTCCTGGGGGCCTGCCAAACACAAAAAAAAAAAAAATCAGCTCATTTCACGCAATATGCTTGCTTTTAAATGTACCAAATTTTGCATGACAACGGAGATAGCTACAATATGCTAACTGAGAACACTGAGGTGATTCACTGACCCGAGGAGGAGCTTTCTTGGGTGGCTCATCTTCTGAATCATCATCATCTTTGCTCATCATACTTTGGATGGAAGCAATATCTGTTTTTCTCCCCCTCTTAGCAGTAGAACCTCTGCCTCTGCCTCTACCTCTAGGAGCTGCTCTTTTACGCCCAACTTGCTGCGCACTCTCTTCTTCCTGTGAGCATTTGGGAATAAAAACAGATGATGAGATCATTTGGAAGGAAAACAAGGCAGTCCAAATCATTTTCATGCACCGGCACCAGCAAAAATTAAGTAAATAGACATACTGAATTTTCAACAACTTCATTTGCATCTGCTTCCTCCTCTGAGGATGATGCCACCTCCTCACTGCGGATAACAGTACTTGACCTGCAAATGGTGGTCAGTAAATCAGCATTGAAGTTGCTTTTTCCAAAATAAGTGCATTCTAGCTTTGCTGCGGCCTGAAAATCAGGGCAGTGAAGCTTTCAATAACATTGATTTTAAGTCCATTTAAATGCAAAATTAGGCTTGGCATAGCTATTTTATTTGGCCATGGATGAATAACTACATTTCTCCATGGTAACACAAAATTCTATTGAACTTCAGAGGTTCAAAGCTGGAAAGAAAGATGATAACAGTTAGAATCAACAACCTCGACTGACTGAAACTAAGAGTGGTCTGCTTCATTGAGCTAGTGCCTCTTCCCCTGCCCCTTTTGGAAGCACCACGTTTAGCAACATCAGTAGTATCTTTGGAAGGTCTAGTAAATCCAGATGATTTTCTTCCAACTTCAGTTGATCTTGCACCAAGAAGCATCTCCCTGGTGTCTTCATCATCACTGAAGGAGTTCAGGCTGCTTTGGGCTGCAACAGATTTTCCTCCAGTATCCTAGATGAATATCACAAGCATTATAAGCTTTCTAGGAATAAAAATATTAATGCAGCAAAAAAGGGATTTAAGGCTAAGATAATAATCACCAAATTTTGAGAGCTTGATAGGAACCGTGCACCATCCTTGGAGCGAAGGGACCTTTCCTTTACACGGTCCTAGATTTTAGAATTGGACTCGTTAACCTTTTTGAGCCAGAGCATTCTTGCATAACTATAGTACAACTGTAGAATGCTTAAATACCTGCATACACTCGCTAATTTTGACAATTATATCTTCTTCCTCGATTTTAGATTTATCTGCTTCAGAACTCAATTTATTCTGCATTTTTTTAAATCAAGATTTAGAGATTAGATGCATGATTCTTCTTTGGTATCCTGAACTAAAAGCTAACATTTCACAATCCTTGGGAATTATACCCTGGTTTCTTCAAGATTTCGCTGCAAACATGAATAGAATGCCATCTTGTCATCCTTGTTCACAAAATCATGCAATGCAATGTCCAAGTCGTCCACAGGAAGAATCTCCATTTTCTGAAAACAAAGAGGATATGTGTGCCGTTGTAAAACTTTACATTTTAAGTACATATAACACAAAAATCAGGATGTCTACAAATGGATACCAGGAAAATAAAATACTCTTCATGAACAGCCATGTAGTTTCGTCAAAATATTGACTGGGAATTTATTCATGCCTACCCATGCAGCTTCTAGCGCTAGCCAGAAGCATTTTTCTGGGCATTAAATTACTATTCCAAATGAAAGCAAATTCATATGCTGAACTAACAGAGAACATTTCAGAATCTAATTTGTGCATAAGGCATTATCGAGAAGATTAGATGTTTGCTTTTAGTTCGCACGATTAGAGGGGACCAGTAAGCATAAAATTGATGCAACATTATGTTCCGTCCTCAAAGACAGCCAAAAAAGTATATGCAGTATTAAGAGTACCAAGTTGCTCTCTGCAACCAAAGCTTCAATAGTTTGTTGGTTTAGTTCCTCAGGACGAAGTTTCTCGGAATCGTCAATATGGTCTACAAGATAGACATAATTAAAAGATACATCATTAAGAAAATAAACAAGCGATTTGTAGCCTTTTTTCTCAATAAATAGATATCAGATGCACTGTTTCTCTCAAAATATAAAGAAATACCTCCTGTAGCCTGACGCTTCTTTGCTGATTTAGAGAAAATGAGAATATCTTGAGGGTTTGCCACCTTACAAATTCATCAAATAAGTTCAGTCAAGTAAGATTGAGACAGAACAAACACTTCAGTAGTACCAAATTAGTGCTTTATGTACCTTGCCTACGTATTTCTGACCAAAACGTTGTGGGTTTATTGTTGAAAACCCAGAGTAATCTACCTGCAGAACAATATGAGCATTGTCATGTTTTTTCTTTCTTGATCACTTTGAACCCACTTATGTGATGCATTTTATTTATTACCTTGATTCTAACTAACGGAAGTTTGGGCTCTGATCTGCTGGCTGTTGGTTGGCTACTCTTCTCAATCAGATTTCTCACCTGAAGCAGTTGAATAATACGGAACCCAGGAAAAATCACTTACATTTAACAAAAAAAAATGGGCAGACTCAACTGTTCTTTATTATAATGTTTCTTAAGAAACATGAGAAGATCTAAAAACAGAATGGATACGAGCACTCACAGTTTTATCTAAATGTTCAAGCACAGAGGCCTGATCATTGGGGTCAACATCTGCTTCATCTTTTAACACAACCTACAAATATAAATTCTGAGATTCATTAACTACATAAGAAGCATAAAATACAAGAGACATACCTCAGCATATTCAAAAGGTCTGACAGATTTCAAAGGTATTTTCGTTGGCCTATACTGATTTCCCTATTACAAAACATATAAAGGAATGAAAAACTACAGAAGCACATAGAACATGAATAAGGGAGTTCTGATTTGAAAGAAGACCTTGATTTCTAACAAAAGGACATGCTTTGGTTTTGCTTCACCATCAATCAGGGAGGTCGCAACTGATGAGCCTGGTTGAGTGATGTGGAAACCCATCCCAGGGACCTCCTGTAAATGGTTTATTAGAAGAAAAGTGCATAGTTAGTTTTTACCCTTAAAACCATTAGAATGTAAAAAACGAAATTCTAGCTGTTACCTGAGGATCAACAAGACATTCATGCTCATGGCCCCACACAACAAAGTCCAGAAAACGTGGTAAGAAATGCTCGTTGATGGCACTTTTAGGGTTTGTCTTTATCCTATATGAGTTCAGGTGTAAATATGGTTTTTAGTAAACAGGATGAAGGACCAAATGAACAAAATATTTTGCTTTGTTGTTCTAACTTCTAAGTTCTAACATGCTATGCATACCTGTTCTGATGAAGAACTAATATATTGAACCAGTCAGACACTGACTCTCCATCTTGAGTTCCAGGACGCATCCACTGTACTGAATGAGGCGTCTGAAGTATTCAAATACAAAACATGATCCAATAATAAGAAAAAGGTTCCATGTAAATGTTTGAAATATCAAAAAACTTTTCTTGTTCAACTGACAAGAAGCTATTTCAAATTCATAAAAGATTGATTGAAAGGTACCTGAAACATTCTATTCAGTCGTTCATCTCTAATATTGCCAAGACCATACAGCGCAACAGAAGTCATGCCCTGAAATAATAGGAAAGCAATGAATTTAGCATATTATTCATTCTCGTCCTTGGGCTGGTCTTCATATCCAGGTACCCCAAAAGGCTCAAGCCTTATTTAACATGGCAGTGGTCTCGGTTGTTGGAAACGGGGAAACAATCCTATTCTGGAAAGACAGATGATTGGAAGGGAAAACTCTGGCTGAAATTGCTCCTAATCTGTTTCAGACTATTCCTAAGAGAGTTGTCAAAACTAGAACAGTGGCACAGGCCCTCCCCAACAGGCGCTGGGTTTCAGATATTAGAGGAGGCCTCTGAGTGGAGGTCCTGATGGAGTACAAGCTACTTTGGGATCAGTTGGATGGTGTCCATCTAAATCAGGATACCCCGGATCAACACCTCTGGAAGCTGACCCAATCTGGAATCTACACCAGCAAGTCTGCATATGAAGCCCTTTTCGTTGGCTCAATAAAGTTTATACCATGGAAAAGAATCTGGAAAAGTTGGGCTCCCTTACACTGCAAGTTCTTTGTTTGGCTGGCTATTAAACAGCGGTTATGGACTGCTGACCGGCTGGCCAGGAGGGGCCTGCAGCACCCCCAGGCATGCCTGTTCTGTGACCAAGCGCAGGAAACAGCCCCCCACCTGCTGTTATCTTGTGTTTTTACCAGACAAATTTGGACTTTGGTCTTCTCACATCTCAATCTGGTAGTTGATGTGCCGGTAAACTCCTCTAGCTTCTCAGCGTGGTGGGGCAAAGTCATTAGAGCTGCTCCAAATCAGTGGCAAAAGGGATTAAATTCGCTCATCATTTTGGTGGCTTGGGAGATTTGGAAACATAGAAATTCTTGTGTGTTTGAAGGTGTTCTCCCTAACTCCCAGGTGCTCCTGCAGGCCATAACAAATGAAAGCACCCTGTGGTGCTTGGCTGGAGCTTCTAAGCTCTAAGAGCTGCTTGCTAGGTCGCTTGTAGCACCATCTTAGGCTTGGTGCTCTCTGGTCAGGTCTTTCCTTGTTTTGGGTGTGTAGTGTTTTGTGAGTGTTGGGGTGTGTTTGGTACTTAGTCTGGGGGCTCTCCCCCTCTCTATGTACTTTCTTTTCTATCTTAATGAAATGACATGCAGCTCTCCTGCGTAGTTCGAGAAAATTTTTTTAGCATATTATTAAACATAAGTTATTCCCTGGAGCTGACGTAGTGCTACCTTTTTTAGGAGTACAGGATAAACTGCTATTTGTCCGACACCAGAGCCACCAAGATCCATCTTTCCAAAATAATTTACAAGATTGCAAGCCGAAAGAATATCGATGGCAGAGAGATTATCCTACAACAAGAAGCACAGATGTATGAAAGAAAGCTGACATCCCATCAGACACATAATTTCAGTATAAATACGCAATGTTTGGAGAGTAAGAAAACAGTGCCCATACCACTCCAGCAGGGTCATCGTGATTTCCATGGATAGTGAACACAGGCAGGCCAACATTGAAGTTTGGGTCTTCATAATTTACTTGACCAAATCTGAGAATACAACAGAGAATTTCTTGTAGCAAAATGAGAAAAGCACATATACATATCTATACATCTTTCTGGAAGCCCTCATAAATGATATATCAGACAAATGAATCTCAGGAAAAGTGAACAAATTCTCCATAAGAGTTTCTAGGGTGTAGTTTGTCTTGAATTTACACATAGCGACTACAAAAGTATTGATCAAGCAATAGGGTTCAATGGCGAACCTGTTTGGGAAGTTGACTGTCTGGTCACTGACAACCTGGAACTTCACTGGTTGATCATTAAGGCAGTAGCGCCGCAGAATCTCAATAGTTTTTACCAGGGTTGAACGTGACGGTTTGTTCTCATGGAATAGATCACCGCCAAGAAGTATAAAATCTACCTGCAATTCAGTCTCATATAAAACGTAAACAATGAATTAGCTCACCATATCTGGGAAAACAAGTGATGGTAACAGAAATGTCATTCCTACAAACCTTATTTTGATCTGCCAGTGAGCAAATCTCCTCAAATGCTTGGAAGGAATCGAACCTACGTATCTCATCTTTCTCCATATAGCCTAGATGGCAGTCAGTCGCTACAAGTATTCGAAGCGTGTTGATATCACCTCCCCCTTCCCTGCAGCATCATTGGACACTTGGCATAATAAGAACCCAGCATCACACAACAGGCAGCACTTAAGTCATAGTACTATATGACAACTATGCAGATTGCTTCATTGCAATCATTTAGTTCATTTCACAAAATAAGTACTTGGAACAACCCAACAAGCCATGCAGCGGTATAGTCATCCAAAGAACCAGAACACAAGTTCCATGAATTGCACCTATTATTCACCTAATGAGCAAGAGAACTCACATCGCTTGTGCTGGTTCAGACATTGGACTTAACCTCAACTAGTTGACCAGATCAATCCCTTGCTGCAAAATCGCGATGTCACTGCAAAACCAACGATTGCACGAGTTACATTACATTACATTACATAATAAATTAATAATACAGCAAAAAGGACAGCGAGAGCATCAAGGAGGCGTGCAGGCATTTCGTCGTACAGGTGCCGCGCGCAAGAACAGTGACCCCCGTCCAACACTAACAAATTCAAAGCCACTCTGCACGCAGGCGGCTGCGCGCTCCCCAACTAAGGAAGCCCCCGCGAAACGCGGAAACGCGAGGTTATCGGACGAGGAAGACGGTGAAGATACTACCTGTACGTCCAGCCGCCAGTCGCAGCCGCCCGGGCGAGTAGACCGCAGCGCTCAGTCCTGGCGGGAAGTCCAAGCCCGTCTCCTACCTCCGTCCTCGGTTCCGTCGTCCCGTGCGGAGACAACGGAGACGGAGGGCAGACGAAAAGCATGGACACAGAAATACGCTTTCGAGTAACGAAAACGGATGTAGGACCCTAAAACGAAAGGCCCACATATGTGAGGCGCTATGGATTGGGCCGCATGCCGCGAGTTTACCTAGGCCGTGGGCTCCTACTTACCCCATCCTGTATGTGGCCCGCAAAGAAGGGCAAAAACCCCACCTGAGAGCGAGGTGCTTTCTGCGTTCTCCTTTTCTTCGTGAGTTCCCCAGCTGCGGCGGCCGCATCGATCTCTAGGGCGAAAATCCGCTCGAATCCCCCGGCGATTTGCGGCTCTCAGGCGTAGGTCGGAGGATCCGCGCGAAGGATTCGGCTGCGTGCTGGTGTCGAGATGGTAAGCAGCTAAGCATCGACCTCCCTCTTCGTGCGCGAAGTGGTTCGCTTGTTTTAGATTCGTGTGGTGGCTGGCTCATGACGCGAGGTTGAGCTGTGCTGTTTGTGTGCTTTCTGATCAGGCTGGGCGCAAGGAGACTGCGCTAGACCTTGCGAAGTTCGTCGACAAGGGCGTCCAGGTGAAGCTTACCGGCGGCCGGCAAGGTTGATTTCACGTCCCCGTCCTTCCTCCTCCTCCTCTAATTGTTCTGAACAATTTCGTGCCCCAGATTCGCACCTTTTCCATGAGCAGGATTTAGCTATTGAACACAGTTAAGTGTAATCCTGTGAACCCTGTCCGGCTTGTGATATGAGTCGAGGGGAAAAATATCTCGTTCATGCGGTTGGTGTTTGTGTAAACTTGTGCTGCTGTGTAATTTGTTTTAAGTAAGTCATCGAGTGAAGCTCACGAAATCTGCTACATAACCTGGGATTTGCTTAAACCAAGAGCCGTATCATAAGTTATTTTTGTTGGACTTGACATTAGTGAACCACAAAACCTGGGCTTAGTGCTGCATGCTAAAACCTAGGGTTTTGTGACAACTGGGGCATAAAACCTAGGTTTTGTGAAATTTACTTAAAACATAATTCGTGCTTGATATCCAACTGGGTATGTGTCTGGGTACATATGTTTATAGATCACGAAAAGGATAAAGTGGAAAGTCAAAATTAACTAGGGTGGTTATCATCATTTTGTGTGCTACAATGTGGAATGTTTACTGCAAAGCATTTGCACAATCTCTTTGGCTTGCAACTTACTTTTATGTTGGGATTGTTCATCTATACATATTAGGCATATTGTCTCTTGTGCTAGTAGCTTAAGAATGTGTAAGCTACTTGGTGATTTCAATCCACGGAACCTTCTGTACATTTCCTTTTTCTTTTGATATATGCTGACCTGCCACCATATTCATGTGTCCAGTGACAGGGACTTTAAAGGGATACGACCAGCTCCTCAACTTAGTGCTGGATGAAGCAGTTGAGTCCGAAAGAGGTACTTTCTGAATCCTTTGGTTATGTTGCATAGGACATGGTTTTGCTCATCGACATTGGCTAGAGTAAGGACTTAGCACACGATTTACAAGCACATTTTGCCTAAATTATTTTAGGAAGTTAGCATTTGCTTGCTAATTGTAATTAAAATTTGGCTAGGGACAAAATAATTGTTTTTTACCACTGAACTAAGTGTTTGTTTTTTAGCACTGAACTAAGTGTTAAAAACTGAATGGAGCATGGGATTGTATATTTTGCAAAGAACTGGGTCATAGTGCCTCATTTCTGAAACTTGTATGCTGCATATGTAGATGGAACGATGTTAATTTTTTTTAAAAGGTGCTGAATGGAATGATCCATAATCTTCTCCTTTTCTTTTGTAGAGCAAGATGATCCATTGAAGCTATCTGGGAAAACCAGACAGCTTGGTCTCATTGTAAGTACTCTTGTTCTGACAGATTAGATTTAACCTGTGTACTCAGTCATTTCTCTATTATTTGAGGGGTGTGATAGGGGAGCTTATGCTCCATGTAATGCTTATGTTGAAGTGTGACGTGAACCTGTGGTTAATCTTCTTGCAAGCTTTTACTCAGTTTGTTAGTAATGAACAGTTATAAAAATAAGTGCCAATTAGGCTCGGGTACTAGTATTTCTAGTAGTAGATTATCCTCTATAAGATGTAGCGTTTTTGTGGTTACCTGAAGAAAATTTGGAAACTACATAATTTTCAGGTCACTGCTTAATAAATTGCTTTTAGTATATGTGATGTTGCTTTTTCATGTGCTTTACAACTGCAGATCTGAACATCACGCGTCCCATTTTGTTTCTTGCAGGTGTGCAGGGGCACGGCGGTCATGCTGGTCTCACCAACTGATGGAACCGATGAGATCGCCAACCCTTTCCTCGCCGATGGGGCATAAGCACTGGTCGATTGTTTAGAACCGTGCTGTCGAAGTACCCTCAGAGCACTCTGTTCCGGTGGAAAAGAACTCCCATCTCGTGTATTATTGTACTTGTTGCTGATGAACGCTGTAATTTTCATTGCACGACTTAAAATATCGACCCTCTGTTGCTAAAGTGCTGCTACCAAGTATCCTTTCTGAATTCTGATACTATTACTGTAAGATATTGTGCGCTTGTTTTTGAACGAGAGACACGTATGGATGTCACCGTGAACTCGAACACACACGGTCTCCCTGCTTCAGGGGTCAGGGCAGTTTGATTAATAAGCACAGTTTGCCTAACAATTTTGTGGATAAGAAATCACCTGCCATGAACGTGGCACAAAGTTTGGGAAGGTTACCAATAGTTCATCAACAATTTTACCGCGTTGCACGTCTGAATTGCATCTGTTATGCACAAAGCTGTAATCTCACTCAGCAGAGGACTTAACCTTAACCTTTCTCATGTCTTTGTTGTTGTTTCAACTTCGTTTGTTGCATTCAACTTCCATGGACCATGATGGAGTCATATATCTTTGTGTTCGTGCGTTTGGCGTTGCTGACTGGCGCTCCAGCCAGTTTCCATGGACCATGATGGAGTCACATAGGCCGGCCCATCAGTGCTAAAATTCACGAGCAACATTCCTCGGTCCACAGGCCTATTTCGGCCCGTCTCCTTCTAGGGTTAGGTCAAGGCCTCCCCCGATCCTCCCTTTATTAATAGAAGCCGAGCGGCCGCCGCCGTCCGCATCACCATCACAACTTCTCGCCGGAGAACCACGCAATCCACCGCATCCCGGGTAGTTGTGGGGAGAATTCGGCGGCGGCCACGATGGTGTGCATCCGGCAGGCGACCATCGACGACCTGCTCGCGATGCAGGCGTGCAACCTGATGTGCCTGCCGGAGAACTACCAGATGAAGTACTACCTCTACCACATGCTCTCGTGGCCGCAGCTCCTCTTCGTTGCCGAGGACTATGGCGGCCGCATCGTCGGATACGTGCTCGCCAAGATGGAGGAGGACCCCTCGGAGCCCTGCCACGGCCACATCACCTCCCTCGCCGTCCTCCGCTCCCACCGCAAGCTGGGGCTCGCCACCAAGCTCATGTCCGCCGCGCAGGCCGCCATGGACCAGGTCTTCGGCGCCGAGTACGTATCCCTCCACGTCCGCCGATCCAACCGCGCCGCCTTCAACCTCTACACCTCAACCCTCGGGTACCAGATCCACGACATCGAGGCTAAGTACTACGCCGATGGGGAGGACGCGTTCGATATGCGCAAGCCTCTGCGGCAGCCGCAGCCTAAGAAGCACCACCACCACCATCACCACCACGGCCCAGGTGGATGCTGCTCCCATGATGCTCCTGCGGCGGCGGCTGGTTCTTCTCCGCAGTCTTCTAATTCGCCGGATAAGAAGGCGAACACTTGACGGAGGGTAAGCTTTTCCTTTGCTAGCTCCTGTTTTACTATTATATACTAAGACCTTGTTAGTGCTTACTGCCGAGTGCTTCCTTGTGATTAGGCCTACTTTTGGTAGGCAGATTACATTATTTAGTTTCGGTGTAGGATTTAGTAAGTAATTATGCCTCTCCTCACCTTTGGTTTCTTGAGATTGTTCACTCTCAAGGCAGCCCAGTCATGGAGGCAAAGAGTAAGCACTGGTGAGTTTAACGTGGAAGCTTACTGTTTCTTATGGTGGTATTGCTTCTAAAATCTCTCACTAAATTAGCGATGCGGCTGTGGTTGCTTGTACTCTAACCTTATTGTCTGCCAATCATTGTTATGTAAGTTTAGTTGAATAGGCTTTCAGATCCCTTTGAATAGATAAGCTACTGTTTGTTATAATGATATGTTAACTGTATTTTCCTTGCTTCTAATACTAGCCAATGATGAGTTGCCCTGTCAATTAGGTGTAGATCGCCTCAAGTCCCTGAATTTCAGGGAGAACCTACTTGGGGTCCTACATTGGAGTGAGATATATGGGCTTTTACTGAGGTTTATAAATAGATTATTGTTACAAAAGTTTTGAGAAAATGTATTTGCATTGATTTATTGTGTTTTCATTGCTAGTCCTATGATGATTTGCCTGATGTGTGAGATGTAGATAGCTCCAAGCCCTGTTTGTCAGGGGAACCTACTTGGAGTCCTACATTCAAATGAGATTACTGGGCATTTTCTGAGGCTTTATCAGTTTATCATTAATTTTTTTGCTGTGTTCTGTTTTAGCTTCTTGCTTATCTTTGTAGTGCTTATTGTCATCTAATTAGCTGATCGCATTCATTTTAAATCCCTACATGTACCTACGATGAGTGCAAATATTTGAGGTGCAGGCAACTTCCAAGTCCCTGTTCCAGGGAGAACCTACTTGGGGTCCCACATTCAAATGAGATGTATGGGCATCTACTGAGGTTTATAAATTCTTTGTATGCATTACATGATAATTTTTTTTTGACTGATTTGGAGGTTGCTTAGGGCAATAGGGCTGTATAGCTTTTTTGTTACTGTCTTATTACTCAGATGTTTTTCCTTTTACTGCTGGCATGTAATCAGCAGGACTTGTCAATACTTTGTTTGATTTGGTTGCCAGTGATGATTTTGTCTGCAAAATGGATGTCCTGTGGACTCAAGTCCCTGTTTCAGGGAGAACCTACTTGAGGAAGCAGCGAATAACATGACATCAACTAGATATATCTGAGGCATTTCACAAAAAATTGCTTTGTTTACGATTTTTGCATCAACACTTTGTCTTCCTATTCTGAAGTTGAGCTTATTCTTCGTAGTATGCTGACTTCTCCCCCTCATTGGTTAAGAGGTCATTTCAAAATTCAAGCAACTTTCTGTGATGATTCTGTCTGCAAAATGGATGTGCTGTGTATCTAAGTCCCTGCTTCAGGGAGAACCTACTTGGAGAAACAGCATCTAATATGACATGAATTCAGACGTCTGAGATACTGTTGCCTTATTGCCTCAGCATTTTAAACCTATTTTCTTGTTTATTGAAAAGAAACTGTGTATTTGTGGTACTTTGGACTGCAATTTAAACAAGGAATTTGCTGTAGTTATGTTGATATGGTTTTCTGTGTAGCTTTGATGTCTAACTATCTAAATCTCACTCTGCAGAAGTGAACCTACAGAGAGGAATTGCCAGGCCCCTGGGACTACCCACATCTTGCGCTCTCCATTTGATAAAAGATTCTAGTTTTCTATTTCTAATAGAACGCAAAGGTCTTGTACTGTGATTATTTGTGTTTGTATGTCTGGTCGATTTAAATCTGTTGACCATGTCTGTAAACGGTGAGAATGGCATGCAAATATACTGACATTTCGGTTGACTATCATATTGGATGTTATACCTAATGATTAGCCAGTTGATCTTGCAACAGCACATAATAAAAGTTCGGTATCTTGCAGTACCGTAAAAGTCAATTCCCTGCTATCTGTTACGATTATAGATTTTGCACAACTAATTCGTGGACAATGGTTGCTGAAACATTGATTCTGTTACGATTATAGATTTGACAATTGCTATCTTTGGTTTCCGTTATGATTATGATTATAGATTTGTCAATAACAATTTGTGTTGCATCATGGTAACAAGATCTTTGATTTAAATAATAATTCGTTGAAATATTACAGGTTTCAGATGTTCGGTTGGATAGATACTACTCCCTCTGTCCTAAAATAAAATAAGTGCACATCTCACTTCTTGAGGAGTCAAACTTTTCAAGTTTGATCAAAATTTATAAAAAATGGTCCTAAAATAAGTGCACATCTCACTTCTCAAGGAGTCAAACTTTTCAAGTTTGATCAAAATTTATAAAAAATGCACTACTATTATGATGTATAATAAGTATTATTAGATTGAGTATTGTGTATACTTTCAGAATAAATTTATTTAGAGATATAAATGTTATACAATTTTCTATATTCTTAGTCAAACATATTGACTCATCGAGAATTGACTCATCGAGAAGCGAGATGTGCGTTTATTTTGGGACGGAGGGAGTATACTTCTCCCATGCAAGCTCCAACAAATACATGAACTCGGTTCAAACAAAAACTACCTCTTTTGTCTTGTATTACTTGAGTTCAAACAAAAACTACCTCTAATCTATCAATCTCTTCATCAGTCATCACCAGCAGGGTTCAAACAAGAACTACCCAAAGGAGTGATATACCTCATTGAAATCTGGATCGAAGCTTATCTTTAGCTTTTCATCAGTCATCACCAGCAGGGCAACTGTGACTTGCAATTGGGTTCTACCGGATTAAACAGTTCCTAGCAGCACCAGTAGTAGGTCTTCATTGCTTCACATATTCAATGTCCTCTGACTGTCTATCTTTGATGCTATGACAATCAAATCAGATTTATCGACTTAGTTTCCTTTCCTTTTGGCTGAAACCAAAGTAATTGCTTCACTTAGATTCTGGTGCTAGAACTTGTATATGCTGTAGTGTACATGTGTGTCATGGAAGAATCTGATCTTGGTTTGGTTCTTCAAGCAATCAGAGAAAGGCATATTAAAAATCGTAGCGACATAATTTATCAATTCAAAGCTGGTGAAGCTTTTTTTTAGCCCTCGCAGTTACCAAATGATTCAACAGAAGCCCTGAAGCAGGGGAGGTTTCTTCATAAAGATAGCCTGGGCCCTGGGGCACGAGATGTTCACCTCAGTGCAGCTCAGGGCTTGTCTACTCACTTTAGAGGAAACACCATCGCAACTCATTCAAACAGGGTCTGAAATTTCACTCTTCTTTTGATGCTGCCAGATCTTTCATACCCAATGCCGATCTTACTATGCACCAATTTAACTGCCAGATCAGTATTTCCTGCTTTCCTTAGTGCATTGATCATCATTGTTCGAACCCTCCCGGGTATTTCACGGCCCTTCTGCACAATTCCATCTGCCAATTTGCAGGCCTGCTTGAACCTGCCAGTCTTACACAGGACATTGATCATATCCTCATGGGCTGTCTCAGGAATCACTCCCATTGGAGCCAGTTCATCCAATATCCTGCATGCCCGGCTGAATTTGCCAGAAAGGCAGAGTCCACTGGCGAGGACCCTGAAAGCTGCAGCTGTGGGGGTGATTCCTTTATCAATCATACTGTCCCATAACTTCAGAGCCTCCTCGTTCTTGTGTTCCTTGAACAAACCATCAATGAGTATGGTATATGTGTAGACTGTTTGATCACACCCATCATCTTCCATTCTCTTGTACAAAGCACAAGCATCGTCTATTCTACCTGCTTTGATTAATGCATCGATCAGAACATTGTAGCAGTATGAGTCAGGCACGAAACCTTTAGCAATCATCTCCACGAAGAGCTCCTGTGCTTGGTCGACCATCCCAGCTTTTCCAAAGCCATCGATTAGGCTTGTATAGAAAATGGCATTCACTGCAACACCCTTCTCTACACAACTCCTGAAGCATGCAAGTGCCTCATCCATATTGCCAAATCGGCACAAGCAATTAACAACCACACCATATGTGACCGCATCAAGCTCAATTCCACTGGCCTTCATCCCCTCAAAGAGTGTCATTGCCTCTTTCTCCCTCCCAAACTTACCCATCGAATCAATGAGTGCAGTGTACATGGCTGCATTGGCTGGGCAACCTCTCTTCAGCATCCTCTCAAACACTGCCATCCCCTCGAATGGTTTCCCATCCTTGCAGAGCGCTCCGATCACCAGCACATAAGCATGCTGAGGTATTTCCTTCCCCATTCCCCTCTCTTCCATCTCTTGGAACAGTGCTACGCATTGCGGAAATGTGCCCTCACTGTAATGGCGCTGCATGAGAGTAAGGTACGTCACCTTGTCTGGCGCTAACTCTGCCTGTTCCCTCATGTCCGCAAGCCGTGCCATTGCATCGTGCGTCCTCCCCGCGCGGCAGTACCCCTTGATGAGAATGTTGTAGGAAACCACGTCAGGACGCACCCGTTCCTCCGTGGACATTGCGTCGAACACGTTGATGGCAGTGTCAAGGAGGCCGGCGTTAACCAGGCCATCCAGCAGGCAGTTGTAGGTGAGCCTGGACGGCTCGACGCCGGCGAGGCGCATGGCCTGCCACGCCCATAGCAGCTCATCGGAGAGGCCGAGTGCCGCGAGGCTACGGATCAGCGACGCCGACGACGCCGGGGTGAGGTGCTGAAGAACGGCATCCCCGCGCTCGCGCAGCTCGGCGACAAGCTGCCGCGCTTGGCCGACAGCGTCTGGGACAGCGTCCCTGGAGCGGGCAAAGGAGTGGAGGAGCGAGACGTAGCAGCTGAGGAGGTTCTGAGGGTGGGCGAGGAGGTCGGCGCTGTTGGGCAGCGACCGGAAGAAATGGAGCGACGGGAGCGGGTGCGTGGCGAGCTGCGGGGAGCGGAGCGCGGCGGCGACGAAGGCCGGGGAGAGGCGGAGGAGGAAGGTCTTGCAGAAGGCGCGGAGGTCGGCGGCGAGGGTGGCGGGTGGGGATCGGAGGACGAGGGAGATCACGCGGGGCAGCCACGGCGACGGGGTGGGCGGGGCGGACGCGGCGGAGGCGTACGGGCTCGGGTCCGCGAGGTCCGGGTACGGCTCGATCCACTCCGGCGGCGGGAGCGGCTGGTGGTGGTAAGATGCCGCGGCCGCCCGCCGGCCCCGAGGGACGTGGCAGAAGCGGCGCATCGGAGGAGTGCGTCGCCGCGTCGGCAAGGAGGAGACGCGCAACAGGTGTTCGACGAAACGAGCGGGGCAGGCGTTTTTGAGGGTTTGGCTCGGCTGATGACTGCGCCAGTGTCAGTTCTGTTGAAATTATCCAACGCTTTGTAATTTATTTCCTCCGAGAAATCATCCAACGCTACAGAAACTTCACAAAGATGGACAAGTCGAAAGTTCGGACAAAATCGCAGGAGATTATCATTCCATAACCAGTTTTGATGCGCCCATTCTTGGAACTGAAATACTGAAAGAGATTATCAGAAGCTCGTACAACACTGTTCTTGTATTGTAGCTTTGGTTGCTCACCCAAAAAGGGCCTGAACCGTATACTCATATGATCATATCACTCACTGATGGGGAAGTTTAGCCTGACACACAGGTCTAATGCTATCTTCAGGTATGATGATGCAATCATGCAATGCAACTACAGAATACAGGTATGGTGAAGACTGAATAAGCGAACATGTCATCCATCTCCTTGGTCAGTCAAGTGCATCCAGCAGAGGGCACTGACAGCACAAAAACCTCTTTTCAACCGTAGCCTGCATTGCATCCTCCTCTTCCGTGCAGCAAGACGACCTCCGGCTTAGGATGGAGCTAGAGCTAGAGGCCAGGGTCATCCCACTGCAGAACGGCGGTGCCGAGGCCCTGCTCCCTCTTGAGCTTGTCCTTGATGAACCAGTCGCAGACGCGCCCGGCGTTGAGCTCCTCTATCGGGACGCCCTCCTGCTCCGATATCACCCTCAGCAGATTCAGCGACGATATCTGAAAGAAAAAACACTTGTTGTCATTTGGTCCCTCCCAATCAGGCAATCGCTACACCGGCATGGTTGGGACTTGGGAGCACACTTACGGTGAGGCGGCAGAGGAAGCGCTCGTGCGTGCTGAGGCCGGACATCTCCACCAGCCCGGCCTCCTCCAGGCTCAGGAACGTTCTCTTCTGCTGCTCGTCGGCGTCGCTTCCCTCCGCCACTTCTTGCTCCTGCTGCTGCTGCTTGTCCTCCTCCTGGCATCTCCTCCTGACCACCAACCGCGGCGACGATGCATACCCTGCTGCAGATCGCACATGCGGTCAGGTCAGTGCTCGATTGCAGGGTCAGCAACAGATCAAATTATGTGGCTGGAGCCCATGGAATTAGCTGCGGATTAGAGGCAATTTGTCACCGGGTCTGAACCTGGGACAGGAAGGCGGGGGAACGCAGCTGCTCGTCTGGGCAATGGCCTCGGCGGCAGGAGCGCGGCCGGCGATTGCGTGTGATGCGCCTTGCAGGCGCTGATCATGTGCTGCATCGCCGAATGGTGTTGAGAGAGCGCCTCCCGTCTGCTGCTGCGGTTGAGTTGCTGCTGCTTTGCCTTGGACAGATGGTTGCGCTCTTGGACGGACGAAGAGGGTGATGCGGATAACGTTGCATTTGGCACCTACACCTGACCCTGACCTCAAACGAGTTAGACGACGGGCTTGATATGGGCTCTCGTGGGCCTTCACCTCTCTCTGGTTCTTGCTGCTTGTTGAAGGCCATCTCGTAGGCCTCGACCTCTCTCCGCGGCAGCCCGGCAAGGAGTCCGTATCTGGTTATGGGGCGTGGGCCCGCCGCAACAAGACGAGAGACGAGTGAGCCGCTGGGCCGGCGCCGACGGAAGCGGTGTGGGCGCGCAAACGGACAAGCTGTAGGAGAGGAGCCCCCGGTATGCTGGGAACCAGCGCCCGCCGCCGCCTGTTTCGCCGGCCTTCCCCCAACTATATTAACCCACCCACCCCAGCAGGCAACAGCTCAATTCAAGCATCACTCCAGCGACCAGCGAGCGATCTCTCCAGCCAAGCAAGTGTTAAGCTAAGCTCCGAGGAAGGAGGACAAGAAGGACATGGCGGCGGCAGCGAAGGCGTCGTGGATGGTGGCGATGAGCGTCGGCGCGGTGGAGGCGCTCAAGGACCAGGCGGGGCTCTGCCGCTGGAACTACGCGCTGCGCTCCGTCCACCGGGCCGCCAAGGCCAACGCCCCCAGATTCGTGCAGGCCAAGAAGCTGGCCCCGGCGGCGGCGGCGGCGGGGAGGAGTCGGGCGGACAAGGCGGAGGAGGGGATGAGGACCGTCATGTACCTCAGCTGCTGGGGACCTAATTAGGCGTGCGTAGATCCTTTCCGTTTCACCTCTGAGCAACCGATCTTGCCTTTGGAGTTCAGACCTGGCCTTGCTCCTCCTGATTGTAAATACACGACGACGACGACGACGACGATGATGATGAAAAGTTCTTTCAGTTTAATCGAGTATATGAATGCTTCTGCTACTGTGCTTTCTACCATGCATCCCTTCGAACTCGTAACGAGACTTTGTTTGTGTGGTTCGAGGCTTTGGCGTGCTAAAGCTGAACCCTCGACGCAAGTATGAGATGATGCTCTCAGATTTTGAACTCTTCTTTGATGACCTCTCGACAAAAAAGATCACAGTATTTTCTACAGCTCAACTCATGCTGAATTGCCGGTGGCTCATTACAGGGTCATAACATATACTAAGTAAGCTAATACAAACCAAATGGTTCCCTGAGCTTAATTTCAAGCATGTCCATGTCAGCGATTTCCTTGCCTCACGTTAAAATGAAGCTGCACAGGATCTCTAAGTTTTAACGGGAAAACATTCTGTGATGAACCAAAGCCTCCGTTTCAGTTTGGCAGTAAGCAACCTGCCAAAGCAGCAGAACGATTTCACAGGAGATCATGGCAGGGAAAAGCGTGATTTTTTCATGGAAATAGCATCTCCATCACGGCAAAGGGGGCATCGAAGGCAGACGATGGAGAAAGATAATTGTGTCACAAAAATTTGATTGTCTTTGTGACCGTATGCTGGTTCATGCAGAAGCTGTGAGTCACAGGCCACAGCAGTACAGCACAGTTCGTATGTGTTCAAGTAACAGCATTTGTTTCTGTCACATAAATTGCATCAGCGATCGCTCCAACGGATATACCATACAGCCCATGGTATCCTGTAAACCATGTCCCATGGCGTCCGGAAATCCCACCATGTCGCGCTCTGACAGTCAGTGCTAGTCCAAGAGCATGTAGTAACAATCTGCAGCTAACCCATGTGATTCAGCGCGTTAAAACGGATTAGTTTAATCAGTGCGGCTAACCAAGAACGCGAGAGGAAGACTCCTGGACGCCTCGAGTCAGTTGTAAAATCTGGCAGATCCCTCATCCTGTTCGCTGAAAGCAGGACAGTGGACGGCAGAAGGGCCGGCCCACCACATGCAGAGAGAAATTGCTTTCTAAATTGAAAAGTAAATTTCTACTGATCAGTACGCATCTCTAGCTCAAACAGTCCAGATACAGACTACAGAGATGCATTGCGGCAGTGGGACAATGACCAGCTTGTCTCCGCGCGCAACGTGAGCAACTGGGCCGGTGCGGGACAGCGGGAGAAAGCGAGCCGCGGCGTAACCAAGCAGGGAGAGAGAGAGAGCCCCCGGTATCCGGGGAAACCAGCGTCCACGGCCACCTGATTCCGCCGTCCTCCACTCCTCCCTCAGCTATATTAACCCGCCCGCCTCTCCACCGCTAACACAGCAACTACACAACCTCACACACATCACTACAGCGATCACCAACCGAGCTCTCTACTAGACAAGACCTGCGAATCCCGGAGAAGAAGGACATGGCGGCTGCAGCGAAGGCATCGTGGATGGTGGCGATGAGCGTCGGCGCGGTGGAGGCGCTCAAGGATCAGGCGGGGCTCTGCCGCTGGAACTACGCCCTGCGGTCGATCCACCGGATGGCCAAGGCCAACGCTCCTAGCTTCGCACAGGCCAAGAAGCTGGCCCCGGCGACGGCGGCGGCGGCGGCGGAGAGGCGGCGAGCGGACAAGGCCGAGGAGGGGATGAGAACCGTCATGTACCTCAGCTGTTGGGGCCCCAATTAGGCATAGGTCCTCTGCTTCTGCTTTCAGTTTCAGCAGCCGAGCTTGGCTTGAGAGACCTGGCCGGCCGGCTGCTCCTCCTGGTTGTAACATACCACGATGATGATGAAAATTCTTCTCAACTTCATTCTAGTGCACGATTATGGGTGTTCTGCCACTGTGCTTGCTATTGCTATGATCTCTTTGAGCTGAGCTCGTAACAAGATTAGTAAAGAACAAAAAAGAAATGGTGGCCTGAGCAGCTGAGCTTAATTCCAGTCCTATCCGTATGAGCCTTGGAGTACTCGGGTAGACCTCCGCATTAATCAACCGTGACCTTCCATCAAAAGAGAATTCAACCATCGTCTCCTACTTTAGAGATAAAGCCGTGCTTGTGGTGAAGCAGCGTGACAGACAAGGCCTGCATTTAAGTTTGGTGGTCTCAACTTTGTACTGAATTGAACAACAAGCTGCAGAAAATAACTCGATTAGGGCTAGTTTGGCAGCAGAGGTAAATTTATCGAGGGAACAAAACCCCCCACAGCGATTTTTCTGAAAGATCGCATCCCCGCCTCCCCCTCGGGAGATGTCCCCGCATGGGAGAATGAACCCCGTTGCCGTTTGGAAGGCTGCGTATTTTCACGAGAGTTTTCCATGCACGTTCCGTTTTGGACTAGATACATATGCTCCGTATTTCCATGCACGCACGGAGAGTTTTCCTGGGGAGATATAATATATACGTTTTGAAATAAAAATTCATACAATATTCATAAAAAATACATAAGGCCATCTCCAATCACGCCTCCAACCACACGTACAGATAAAATCATACAATATGTGAAGACCTGCATCAACATTATGAAATGATAAAATATTTGAGATAGAATCCAATTCATGCAAAGTTCAATGTAAGTACCATCTAATATCAAACCAAGCTAATCCATCCACCATCACATCACATCACATACGGCCATCTCCAATCACACGTACAGATAGATAATATAACATAAAAATGGAATACAAGTCTCTTCATTATGAACTTTGGCATACAAGTCTCTTCATTAGGAACTTTGGCACAGAACAAATTATGACTTTAAAATGACTTTAACTCCTTTTCACAAGCTTCACGTAGACCCTGCCATTGCATTTTTTCCTCCGAAGTTAAATCTGCAAACTGAGAATGCAAGACATCAAAGAAATGAAAGGTGTTTCTGCTCTCGCATGTCAGTGACCAGTGAAGTAGTGATCAGACCAATGTTCACAATGCATCTACCTCTACCGCTAGATCATATGGAAATATGGCTTCATCCTAGCTCAGAAATAAAACCAAACACTATATGCATCCAACTCAAAGCTACAAGTGACAACATAATTGGATATTGTACAGTAGTTTTCTAGAGTAATTTATCTGTAATAAACAACACTTGTAGCTTTATAGTTGTCTGATTCAGGAACAAAGAGGAAGACCGAAGACCTTCATGATGTCTACTGCTACCTGTCAGGCCAAGCAAGAGCCTTCTTTGTTTTAGCTCATGGAAAACATCCACACCAGATAAGTCTTAAACAAATTTCTTAACTGAAGGAAATTGAGAAGCTAACAAACGGTGCAAGACAACGCTGGACACAATTTGCTTAACTTAATAGTGCTGACAACTATTGTAGCAACTTATGTCGGTGATATATTCTAGTACTGAAAAGAGACATACCTGATTGCTTGTGTTTTCATACCTAATTTTGGATGTACTCTTTTATCACCTCAGTTAGTTATAGGAAACAGAAAACTCAAAAAATGCAAAGTTAAAGTTTCTGAAAAGCTACAGGCGATGATCATTCAGTACAAAAGAAATGTATTGGCTAATTACAAAAATGTCAAGATAAAGACCAGCCATAATCAAATGACAACAATTGATGGTTTCAGCATTCAAACATTATCCAGATAGCGAAAAGCAGTGCAGACGTTGCATTATTAGATCACAATTCCTAACTCCTAACAAAAGAACTAAAAGGCTATATCAACTGACAACTGTGAACAGTAAATGCACAAGATTGCTAAAAAAATCGATTAGCAGGGGATCATGGAGAGGTGAAATAATGAGATTTGTTTCTACGCATGTTTGTCGCATTCATTTGCATTGCATCAGCAAACGTCCCAAAGGAGACTGGGCCCGGCAGCCCGCAGTATACTGGAAACCACAGCAAAATTTGTAGTTCGGTCAAAAAAATTTTTAAAAAAAGCACTGTTGAGCTCTAGACCCTAGTAAAGATAAAAATGACTTTTTGGCTTTTTGACTCCACTCCTGATTCCTGGACAAGGCTTTACTCGAGGCCTCGAGGGAGTTCAGAAATTTCCTACTACTGCCTATTCCTATGATGATGCTTACTGGGACTAATTGCAGTACTAAGCTTCGTAATTAGAAAAGGTAGGGTAGTCTCTGGCCCGTACGCATATCTGGACCAAACAGTCTAGATACAGAGATTGGGCAGTGGAACTGGCGCGGCGCTGATCGCTGGATCTGGGACTCTGGGTGGGTGGCGCCCGTATCTGAAGCTGTTCGGCCCGGGTCCTGATCTCTGCACGCGACGCGGGTGATCTGCAACGCACGAACCGCCGTTTCTGCCTCGAATAAACAAGACGACTAGACGCGTCAAGCGAGCCGTTTCTGCTGGATTGGTTTGGTGCGGCAAAGCAAAAGCAACCTGTGGGTAGCCCCCGGTATTCTGGAAAACCAGCTCTCGCCGCCACCGTTGCAGCCGGCCTCCCTCCGCTATATCTGAGCATCTGCATCTGAGCATCACACAATCTCACTCACATGGTAGTCACACCACCACAGCGATCGCTAACCGAGCTCTCTCTAGCTCATCAGGTCGTGCAAAAGCTCCGAGAAGAAGAAGAAGGACATGGCGGCTGCAGCCAAGGCGTCGTGGATGGTGGCGATGAGCGTGGGCGCGGTGGAGGCCCTGAAGGACCAGGCGGGCCTCTGCCGCTGGAACTACGCGCTGCGATCCATCCCCCGTACGGCCAAGGCCAACGCTCCCAGCTTCGCACAGGCGAAGAAGCTGGCTCCGGCGGCGGTGGCGGAGAGGAGGCGAGCGGACAAGGCCGAGGAGGGGATGAGGACGGTCATGTACCTCAGCTGCTGGGGACCTAACTAGTCTTCGCCGTCTGTCTGTTTCAGCCTTCTGCAACCGAGCTTTGGCTTGAGGCCGTGCATGCCGGTTCAGTTGGCCTCTCTGATTGTAATATAGTATGATGATGATGAAAATTTCTGGCACTTCATTCAAGGAAGTGAATCTGCTGAAATTCTATCGTTGCGCTCCTTACAACTAGGCCATGTTAATCAACCATGTTCTCCCATCAAAAGAGATCAACGACAATCTGACCATGGTCTCCCATCAAAAGAGATCTTAGATTTATCTCCAAGTTGTAAGGAAGACCTCGACATATATTTGTACTGAGGCAAAGTGGCAGCCGTTTCAGTTTGGAAGTTTCTTCTATCTACTAAACAATCTGCTGAAGTTTGGTTTAGAAGTAGATCACGGTAGGGAAAGCATGTTTGGTTTTCCCCCCCTTTTATGATGAACGATAATACGAGCATCTGAGTCTCAGCAAGGAGGCATGGGAGCAATTAGGCAAACGACCAGGCTGGTGGATCAGATAGACCGCACACGTAGGATCATGATCCAGTTTCACCCACCACGGCACACCTTAAGATGTAATTATTTCCGTAAACACGATTTTAGATAAAGGAGTATTTTTGTGTTGGCCTTTGCAGTCTGTGCACTATGCAAGCTCCAAGCTCCACGCGACCACGCCACACCATGGCCCTTGCTCCTCCAATAAGTCAACATGGTGTGTGTTTTTTTTTTCAAAAAAATAGTGTGTTTGTTAATAGTCGCATAAATTGCACTAGTATAAAACTGATCTTTCGTCCAATTCTCTTTAGTCCCGGATAAAATCGGACCCGTGACGTAAAGGCTCTAGTCCCGGGTTAAATACCAATCGGGACTAAAGTCCCCCTTTAGTCCTGGATCAAAAATCAGCCATCCGTGGGAGACCCTTTAGTCCCAGGTAAAAAAATCAGCCACCTGTGGGGGACCCTTAAGTCCCAGGTGGTAAGACCAACCGATCCCGGTTGAGCGATCCAAGACTAAAGACCCCCTTTCGTCTCGATTACTTTATCTCGGATGGATTTTTGAGAAATTTACCCCTACCAACCGTAATTAAAAGCGAGTTTTGTACCAGTGTTGCATGAGCACTCCATGGATATTTACAGCTAGCCCATGGTATCCTGGAAAACGATGTCCTCTCCTACCGGCTACAGCGTTGGTTATGCCACGTCATTCTCAATCTTACAGTTTCACTGTTCTCGGAGAGCACGTGGTAACAATCGGCAGCTAAGCCATTTGTCCAGTGCGTTAAAAACGGGTTAGTTTAATCGGCGAACTCACCAAGAAATCGATAAGGTTCCTGGACGGCTCTTCCCTCGGGTAGTCGGGTGAGTAGCTAGGATCCTTCGTCCTGTTTGCTAAAAGCAAGACAATGCACGGCCGGCCATCACGGGTAGGATAAAACTATCCCTAGTTTGCTTCATACAAAGATGATGATGGCGGTTGCGGCTGCGCGCGCATCCGTCCTTCTCAGTGCCCGCGACGCGGAACGCAAAATAAACAAGACGAGAGTCAAGTCGCAAGTGAGCCACTTGGGCCGGTGCGCAAGAAGCCGAGATGCGGCGCGTAAACGAGCCGATCGAGCCCCCGGTATCCTGGAAAACCAGGGTCCGCGATCTCAATTATTTTACTATTAGATTTGAAATTAAATTAAAAACTTCCTTTAGCATCTACCTTGTGAATGAACTTAGATTTCTACCGTATAACTTACGCTGGAAGATAGCTTGATAAATTACTACTTCTCCAAACATAAATTTAGGTAACTCTCCTGGACTTTTAGAGACCATCTTGAGGCCAAACATCTTACCTAAAAGCCCTAAAATAACATTTCGGGAAGAATTTTTATTTCAAACCTGCAATAGCTACGATACCAGCTATGAGCAAAATGGATCACCCTTGATTTATACTATCTTCTTGATTTATTTCATGATTTTTGGAGATCTCTAGGTGGTCCAATTTGAATCGCCATATTTAATCAGTTCTGTGTGTTTCGTTTCGGTCCTGGCAGCCTGGTCTTCATAAATCCATCCAAAACTCTTAGAATAGTTGTTGTTGATGTTTTGTGCAGAGTTTCTACAAAGTTTTGCGGAATTTTAGCAGGTTTTTGAAGTATATGGAGATTTTCGCGGATTCTCCGAAGTTTTCTCTTTTCTGGGAGAGTTGAAACTCCGTAACTTTTTTTTCCGAAGAAGTCCATAAAATTGTTCGGAATCTCCGTACCGATCGATTTTTCTTCATCAAATCCGCCTGACGCCTTCTCCCTCACGATGTGATGTCCGTTTTCTGGCCCACGTGCCCATTTTCCGTCGCTTGCATGCCCGAACACCATCACCATGCCATCCACCCCTCCCACAAAACCCCCGAGGCTTCCCCTCCGGTTCTCTCTCCCTCACTTGTTCTTTTCCAAGAGCATCTGCCACTCCGCCTCCTCTGCTCGCCAGTGTCGTCACCCAGAGCAGAAGCTGGCCGGCCAGGCCTTGGCCAGGCCAGGGACAAGCTCCCCCTCCTCCACATCGACCTCCCCTTTGCAAGAATCAAGCTGCAGGAAGCTGTTCTTCGTTTTCTTCTTCCTCAACTCTGGTGAAGCAAGTCCAAACCCAATCTCCTCCATCGCCACTCTACTCCAACTTACGGCTCTCTGAATCATCCTTCCCCATCCTTGATGAGGTTCCCCTATGGTTTCCCCCTCCTCTCTCCTTCATTGGAAGCTCCTGCATTAATCCTCATGGAAGCTTATCTCCATTGATGTTGGATGTCGTCTAAACCTCCGTGCATGTCAAATCCCACTACAATCGGTCGCCGGAATCACCGGCAATGCCATTTTCGGAAACTTGACGAGTTATTTATGATTCTGCCATTCTGAGTAAAATGTGAATATATCATTGTTTTGTGTAGGATTTAAGTGTTTTACCTTGTACTAGATGCTTTGAATTGATGTACTATTATGATAAAAATAGTTTACTTTCTTTTTCCATGCATCTAATACATCTTTTGCACCTTTCATGCATTTTATTAATTATGGATCATTGCATTCGTGTAGAGATCGAAACACCGGAGCAAGAGGTGGGTGAGCCCGAGCCGGAGCCCGTCGCCGACGACGCTTCCTTTGAACCCCAAGGCAGGCACCTAAGCATTCCTTTAACCCTATTTTAGATCAATAATTTATATGTGTCTTGTATTTGCATGAGTTAATATTTATATATATGTTGCTTAGCTCCTACTTGATGCGTTATCCATCCTTGATTTAGAACCACTCTTTTTAGGTAAGTATGTTTGTTTATGTGTCACGAATTTAATTTGCTTATCCATGCTTAGTTTCGGTAGAAGTCGAGAGGTGGCAAGGTCACCACCACTCACGAGTTATAGGATGCTTGATTAAATAATACTTGGTTAGCTAGGAATGGATTAAAATTGAGCAACTATAAATGATGAATCGAATTTGAGCAAGAATGGTAGGGTCATGTTGAGATTGGAGCTCATTTGGCTTAGTCTTGCTTGAGTTGGTTAAGGCATGATCGTTATCGCTTTGATACTTGAGTACTATTCTGTACAAACCACATGCTTAATATGGGCATGGCAAGCTAAGTAGCATAAGTCGCACCTTGCCTTGACTGGATTCGGTGCGGGATGGGATGAGGTGTGATCGGCCGTATCTGGTGCCCCTATCCATTCCGACCGTCCGTTTATAGCCGGGTGTGGGTATGTGAGCGGTCGGGGGCATGAATCAACACTTATCCTCAGCCGGGGTTATGGAAGTTGGTCTTATCTCGTTTGGGAAAAGTTGTACACCCCTGCAGGGTTATGATCTATTGCAATAGCCACGCTTTTGGTTAAAGAGCACGCTCTTGTACTGTGACTTTAACGTAGAGTTATCGAATGGAGTTCATGTAAGATTGAGCTCATGTTCATGATCACCTTTACTTATTGCAATTACTTGATGCTTGACTGGGCGATCATAGAATGCCATGTCTTTTGCTTATTATAACTTCATCAAATTTAGATGCCTTTATGCAAATTAATTACCAATGCCATTCCTTGCTACTTAACCAAATGCATTCTCCTTGAGAGTCGGGCAAGTATATACCCATATTTTGGATAAGACCTTTTGAGTACCTTTTTTACTCACGGTGCTGCCGTTAAGTTGTTGCAGGTGATCCGCAGCCGGATGCTGTTTTTGGTACTTCTTCCCTGCGGACGGCGGTACGAGGAAGAAGTAGATGGCCATGGCTATGAGGGCACTATCAGGATATAGTGTTAACTTTTTTATTTTGTATTGTATCGTATGAGCACGATGAATTAACTTTCCGCTGCAAAACTCTATAAATTTGTTATGTATGAGAACTTGAACTTTTTTATGTAATGTGATGGACTATGTATGGTTATGCTTATGTTGTGATTATGTTCAACTAGTTGTGCTCGTGAGGTGTGTTTAAATCCTGGACATTGCTCATGACACATCTTAAGGATGACTGGAATTATTCTCCTTTAATTGAGTTGATCAATGATAATGACTTAGGGGGTGTTTGGGAGCACTCCACTTCACGAAAAATTGCTCCACTCCACCAACTCCAAAAATTTCGCAGCCAAACACGTCTAGCTCCAGGAACTCCGGCTCCAGGAAAAAAGGTGGAGCAGGGGTAGATCCACGTTTTTTGTGGAGTACCTCAAGAGGTGCTCCAAAAATCCACTTTACAGACCTCCTCGTGGAGTTGGTGGGTATTTACCCACCACTGCCACTCGTTACACAATGTAACTGTTCGCGAAATAAAAAAGGCTCTCGTCGCGCCGGCCGGCCATGCCTGCCGCGCCGCTCCCGCCCGTCGCGCCCTGCGCCGCCCGCCGCCGCCGCCTGCCGCCGCTCCTCACCCGCCGCACCCCGCGCCGCCCGCCGCCGCGCGTCGCCCACCCCTGCCCGCCGCGCGCCGCCCGCCCGCCCCCGCCTGCCCGCCGGTCCTACGCGGCCTGCCTGCTCGAATGAAGAAAATCGATCCCAACCAGCAAAGGAGAAGAAGGGAAGAAGTA
>NC_028456.1:30959714-31019020 GCF_000263155.2 Setaria italica | reverse complement strand
GAATGAAGAAAATCGATCCCAACCAGCAAAGGAGAAGAAGGGAAGAAGTAAAGGACACTGATAAGTGGGACCCATTCACATGGGTATAATGGACTTTACACAGCAAGATCTTCTATTTCCAGAGCTGGATCTATGCATTTTGCCAAACATGTGGACAGCTCTGGTATTTTTTTTGGAGTCGGTGGAGTGGAGCTGCAATGTGGTGGAGTTGGTGGAGTGGAGCTCAAAAATTTGAAGTGGAGTGCTCCCAAACACCCCCTTAATGAGTTTAATTTGGAGGTTGCTCACAAGCGGCCACCTGCTTCGACCTCCCTCCCTCCGGTATATTAACCCACCGCGCCCCCGCTCACCTCGACACAGCATCCGAGCATCACACAATCTTCACTCGCAGGTCACAGCACCACAGCGATCACCAACCGAGCACTCTAGCTAATCATCAGGTCGTGCAAAAGCCCCCGAGAAGAAGAAGAGGAGAAGGACATGGCGGCCGCAGTGAAGGCGTCGTGGATGGTGGCGATGAGCGTGGGCGCGATGGAGGCGCTCAAGGACCAGGCGGGTCTCTGCCGCTGGAACTACGCGCTGCGCTCCATCCACCGGGCCGCCAAGGCCAACGCCCCCAGCTTCGCGCAGGCCAATAAGAAGTTGGCGGCGGCGTCGGAGAGGAGGCGAGCCGACAAGGCAGAGGAGGGGATGAGGACCGTCATGTACCTCAGCTGCTGGGGACCTAATTAATCGTCATGGGTCTTGTTTCTTCAGATTTTGAGCAACCGAGCTTGGCTTGAGACCTGGCTGGTTGCTCCTCTGCCCTGATTGTCAATATGTGACGATGAATCGATGATGATGAAAAGTTCTTCCACTTTAATTCGGCTGTGTACGAGTGATTCTGCTACTACACTATCATGCGAATCTTGAACCTTCAATTTCGTGACTAGTTTTCTGTGTGAATCAATGTGTTAAGACTCTGCTCTTTCACGGCGGCGGGAATTCTTTACACCGTATCTCTCACGCTGATGGGGGTCATGGGCTCATAGCTATGTTCAATTAGGAACCAGGTCGTGTAATTGAATTTAGTTTCCCAGCCTCCCGGATCAGGCCTCCTTCCTATTCTCCTCTCTTCTAGACACACAACTTAATCGTGGCCTCCAAAAGTTTGGGTTAAAACTTTAATGTGGGCTTGTCTTGCAAGGATGGGAAACAGCAGCAGTTGCCACATCAGTTTGGCACTTTCTACTTTGTACTGGACGAGCAGGAGCAGATAGATCCATAGTCCATAACTCAATTAGACAGGGATCACGAAATTAAAAGAGAGAGGGAAATGGTCAAGTAGGATTGCAGGCCTGATACGCCCTGCAGCCCCCGGTTTTCCCCCAAACCGTCTGCCGGCACCCGTAACACGTCAGTTTCACTCCAAGAGCATCTAAACATGTGGTAAATACCAATCTGCACATAAACCCCCTGAGATCTAATGCGTTTAAAAATTGACTGAAGTTCTACTTTAATCACTCACTAAAGAAAAGCGAGAAGTTTCTTTCCACGACTAAAGTTTGGGGCAGATCTCCATGTGTACCGTCCCGTTGCTCTTGCTTGCTGTGACACCACACCTTACGTTTACATAGCTACTCTACTTAGAGTCCGTTTGGACACAAGTGCTAATGGATGAAAGTGCTAAAATTTAGCACCTTTATGCATTAGCCCATCCAAATGGGAGAGTTAATGGGAGGGTGCGTCAAGGCGCGACCTGTCGCGCACACAAACAACCGCGCAACTCCCGTCATCTTCTGACACGTACTCTTTGGCTATCCCGCAACCAATCATGCGCTCGCCCTGTGGGAAGATGGTACGAAGGAAATAGCAAATGTCACTTTCTAGCTACAATATAGCTGACATTATAAGGTGTTTCGATTTATATTTTTTATCATCCGTATTTCTCACTTGAAATGTCCATTTTCAAATCCGTTTGCACCATCGTATTTCTTACAAGGAATCTACGAAATAAGATCTATATTCGATATGTTTTAAAGTATTTTTTATATGACAGATAACTTGTATTAATGTACGTAGCAACTTGTGTACAAACTATATAACAAATTAACAACTTAGATATGAAAATTTAGGTATGAAAATTTATGTACATGCCAAGAGAATATAGATACAATGTAATAGATTTACCTTAAAAAAATATATAGCGACGACGCATCAAACTTATATAAGGCTATGAGCAACATACATGGTATGTTTGCTCGTTAATAGCAAATTTATATAGAGACTATTGTATCAACTTATATATAAAAATGTGTAACAACTTATATGTAGACACCATAAAAATTTATGTAGTATATCTGGTATCAACCTATGTAAATACAATGTGGCAACTTATGTGGGTACTCCATACATATAACAATATCATGTAATAAATATTTCTATAGCAATCTATGTATATATTTGTTGGTTGCATACTTAATACACAACTAGCTACTACACATTCAATATAAGCTGCTAGTGCATAAAAACTATTCCAAAACATATGCATCATGGATCTATTTTTGTAGATCTCATTACATGGAATATAGTGGTGTGATCGGAAGTTAAAACGGACAATCAGAGATGGAATAAATAATAAAATGTGTGGGCCGCGACAGCCCACTACCTTGCAGGGAGGCTGTAGCAGGCCGCACGGGTCGCGCGTGCTTAGCCACTGGTGCGACCTGACATGCGCTAGCTTTTTCTTAAACTTTAGCCCAGCCTAAAAAGGTGCAAAAAGAATTAACTGGTGGGGAGAAGCTAATAGGTACTAATGGTTTGTGAAAAGACCAAAAGGGGAGAGAGAAATGAGGAGGTGAGGAGATAAAGGGGTAAAAATGACATTTCATGAACTTTTGCTCTATCCATCCATTAGTCATATCTCCTTAGTGCTAATGGGTGGAAGTGCTAAACTTTAGATGAGCTAGCAATAGCACCTTACGTACTTTGAAAAATAGCACAATCTGGTACTGCCGTACTGGTACTAATTTAAAAGATTAAAAAAACTTAATTCATCCTGTTTGCACAAATCTTACGTACTTTGAAAAATAGCACAATCTGGTACTGCCGTACTGGTACCAATTTAAAAGATTAAAAAAATCTTAATTCATCCTGTTCCATTCACTGAGCCACGAATCTAAACCTGGAGCTGCCAATCTCTGCATTGTCCCTCGGGATCGGCAAGGTGATGGCGGGTGAGGTCAGTCCCAGCTCATAATATTTATAGGTAGTGTTTATTGTTTATACTACCAAAAATTACACTCTACAGCCTATAACTTATTAGTGTGGGTCCTTAAAATAAATTCATCGTCTCTCCTTCCAACCAATCATATTTATTTCTCATCAATTATGAAGATAACATCTTCTCCCATTGTAAGATTTGGCAATATCTAGCATAATTTCTCGTATTGATATTGGATCTTGTATGAGACCTAGCTTCTTACTCTTCTCGTTCTCTCTCGTTGAATATAGTGCCACGTGTATCCATACGATTAATGCTATGGAAATCGTTCCTAGAGGGTCATGTTTCGGTGATTCATCGCAGCGCAGCTGCGTGGCGCTCCTATCTGCAGCCGCAGCGGCACGCGTCCTCGCCGTCGTGGTCCAGCAGCAAGCCGCAGCAGATACAGCCCCTCTCTCGCCGCGAATAGACAAAAAGGCGAAGGGATGGGCGCGCGCCACTGGCCCCAGGACGAAAGCAAGGTGCGCTGCCAAAATTCTTAATCAACCAGCCACCAGCCCGGAGAGCCCCCGGTATCCTGGAAAACCAACGTCCCCAGCCACCTGTTTCGCCCGCCGCTCCCGGCCCCCTTCGCTATATTAACCCACCAGCCCCGCCTCTCCACTTCAACTTCAACGCAGCAACTCTCTCTGATCACAGCGATCACCAAGCAAGCTCCCTAGTACACCCGAGAAGGAAGAAGACCAGGACTCGAGGAGATGGCCGGAGCGGCGAAGGCGTCGTGGATGGTGGCGATGAGCGTGGGCGCCGTGGAGGCGCTCAAGGACCAGGCGGGCCTCTGCCGCTGGAACTACGCCCTGCGGTCCGTCCACCGGAACGCCAAGTCCAACGTGCGCAGCCTCGCGCAGGCCAAGAAGATGGCCCCGGCGGCAACGGCGGCGGAGAGGAGGCGCGCGGACAAGGCCGAGGAGGGGATGAGGACCGTCATGTACCTCAGCTGCTGGGGGCCGAACTGAGCTCGGCTTTCAGTTTCAGCGGTCGTGTCTCTGATTGGGCTTTCGGCAACCGAGATCGGTTTAAGATCGACTTGGCCGGTTGCCTTGGCGCCTGATTTGTAACATAGTTCTATGATGATGATGAAAAGTTCTGTCGCTCGGTTTCAGTATATGAATGTCTGTGCTACTGTACTGGAACGGAAATAAAATTGCTCTTGAGTTGATGACAAGCTCTCCGTGAATCATTTTGGACTAATTAACATGTTATGAGTTAGGACGGAGCCATGAACCATGGCAAATGACATAAAAATCTGAACTCTCCTGTTGGACCAGATCCCAACTTGGTTCATCAGCAGAGGCCAACTAGCAAAACAAAAACCAAATGCTGTATTCAATTTAATTACGGGACTATCTGGATCTACCCTTGTATTCCTCGGCCAGGCCACGCTAACTGAACATCAACAAGAGGAAGCAGTCTTGATAAAGCTGGGAAGGGACTCGAGGATACACTGTTCTAGTGAATGAACAACGCTGTGTATTGATAAAACTGGAATGTGAGAGGGCTAAATGCTAAGCCAAGAAGGAAAGTGGTCAAAGACCTGGGAGCTGACATGTAACAGCACACTTGACATGTAACAGCACACTGGTCTGTTTGCAGGAAACTAAGGCTGGTTCGGACTAAAATTCCTGTCATATCCGGACTAAAATTCCTGTCATATTGAATGTTTAGATACTAATTAGGAGTATTAAATATACTAATTAGGAGTATTAAATATAGACTAATTACAAAAACCAATTGCACACATGGAGGCTAATTTGCGAGATGAATCTATTAAGCCTAATTAGTCCATGATTTGACAATGTGATGCTATAGTAAACATGTGCTAATGATGGATTAATTAGGCTTAATAGATTCGTCTCGTGAATTAGCCTCCATCTATACAATTGGTTTTATAATTAGTCTATATTTAATACTCCTAATTAGTATCTAAACATTCGATGTGACAGGAATTGTAATCCGAACTAAAGAACCAAACGGGGTCTAAACTGGATGAGTTCACTGATCAAATTGTGACAGAATGCCTGGGAAGCCTCAAATTGTGACAGAATGCCTGGGAAGCCAGTTCTCTCAAGACTATGCCTATTTGCCTGCACAAGACAGTAGAAGGGGAGCTCTAATTGCAGTACATAGAGACTACCACAGAATGAAGCAGTCCTCCTTCAGATATAATACAGTCACAGCCTGCTTGGGAGCAACAACGCCTATGCCATGGTGGGTCATGGTAGTTTATGGACCACAAGATATAATCCAGTCAGGGAGGAAATAGATGCAGTAAAAGAAATCATGGAGGCATTTGGAAGAGCATCAGGGTTGCACATCAACATTGACAAAAGTGTTGCTTACCCAATAAGATGTAACAACATCAATCTCCAAGAGGTCTTGCAGAGTTTGCCATGTGCAGTGAAAAGTTTCACTTGCAAGTACCTGGGGCTACCTTTGAGCTTGAGGCAGCTAAAGAAAGTGGAGGTTCAGCCATTCATTGATTGAGTTGCAGCTAAGCTTCCTGCATGGAAAGGAAAGTTGCTGGACAAAGCTGGAAGGTTGACGCTTGTGAGGTTTGTACTGACTGCAATGCCAATATATTTCCTCACAATCTTTGCATTGAAGAAATAGGCCATCAAAAAAATTGATAAAATTAGACAAAGTTTCTTGTGGAAAGGATCAGAGGAGGCAAATGGTGGGCATTGTCTAGTAAATTGGAAGAAGACAGCACTCCCAAAGGAGCTAGGAGGCTTGGGTATACTGGACCTACAAACCTTTAGCCGAGCTCTTCACTTGAGATGGCTGTGGTAGGAATGGAAGGAACCTGACAGACCTTGGGTTGGGACTACACCTCCATGTGATGAAATTGATAAGCAACTTTTCAAAGCTAGTACAACAATAACAGTTGGGAACGGTAATAAGGCAAGGTTCTGGCAATGTGAATGGGTCAACGGTAGAGCACCAAGAGATATTGCACCAAAGATGTTCAAGTTAGCCTGGAGGAAAAACAAGACAATTAAAGAAGATATTACAGATCACAATTGGACTAGAGGATTATGGAGAATGAGCACAGGAGAAGAGATGGGTGAATTTGTTACCCTTTGGGATTTAGTGTAGAATGTGCAGCTAAATGACAGGGAGGATGACATAGTATGGAAGTGGACTAGCAATGGGTCTTACACATCAAAGTCTGCATAAAGGAACTTATAACACCTTTTACAGTAAGGCGATTTGGCAGGCACACGCTGAAGGCAAGCAAAAATTCTTCACGTGGCTCCTGGTGCAAAGCAAAATCTTGACAGCTGATAAACTGGCAGCAAGAAATTGACCGTGCAATAGTGAATGTGCAATGTGTGATCAAGAGCAAGAGACAGCAGCACACTTGTGCCTGCACTGCAATTACACTAGGCAAGTATGGTTGTTAGTAAGTAACTGGACCAAAGGAATAATCAAGGTGCCTGAGATGGATGAGGTTGACGTGGAGGAATGGTAGAAGAAATCACTGGGGAGGTCACAACAAAAGAAAGAAGATCAGCTGCTGCCATTTTGATGTACTCAGCATAGCACATTTAAGGGGTGTTTGGATCCTTGGGCTAGAGTTTAGCCTGGGTCATATCGGATGTTTGGATGCTAATTAGGAGTATTAAACATAGGCTAATAACAAAAATAATTGCATAAATATGGGTAATTCGCGAGAAGAATCTATTAAGCCTAATTAATCCATAATTAGCACATGTTTACTGTAGCATCACATGTGCTAATCATGGACTAATTAGGCTTAATGGATTCGTCTCGCGAATTAGCCCTCATTTATGCAATTATTTTTATCATTAGCCTATATTTAATACTCCTAATTAGCATCCAAACATCCGATGTGACTTGAGTTAAACTTTAGTCTAAGGATCCAAACACTCCCGTAGAAAGAAAGAAGGAACAGGAGAGTGTCCGAGGCAAGAGCTTGCGCCCAGATCTTCTCATTGATTAAAGAAGATATTAACATGCGACGGAGGGCGTGTGGAAACTCATATGTAGGTTTGAGTAGGTTTGAGTAGCCATTAGTTATCTATGTTATCTTTATTATCGTTGCAAGAGATATTTGATTTATGTAATATTAAACTTACTAAATAAATCGGCGGTGCTCCTGCTTTCTTTAAAAAAAAAATAGAAAGAGTCTCCATTTGGTTCATCAGCAGAGGCCAACTAGCAAGACAAAAAGACCAAGTGATGTTTAGAGCTTGCATGCCTTGCATTTCTCAGTCAGGCCACATTAACTCATAACCCCAAGTTACTCTCGTCGTGATGGTAAGATCGAGAAAGCAGAGCCTTCATTTCAGCCTGTCAGTTTACATTTTCTACAGAAGAACCATAACTCAATTAGGCAGAGAATGATGCAACGAAAAACATGTATTCCCAATTTCCCATTCTAAGATCGAAGAAACAAACTACTAGAATATTTCAGGCACCGCGTCATGAAACGCAATGAGATCCAAAGAAATACAGAAGGAAAAAAGAGAGAGAGAACCCTGGTACCAATAATTCCGGCGTGCTGTATAATTGGGGATCCATGAGGAGCAGCAGCAAATATTTGGTACTTTACGTAGGAGATGCAGGACTCATATGCAACTCGTCCGAGAGCAGATGTCTTCGAGTGGGGTTTCTCGTTTCTGCCGTACGCTCCGCATCAGCGAACGTTGGTTGGAACGAACCAAAGTCCAGGACTCCAAGCCCCTGGTCTCGTGGAAACCATGTCCTCGAGCCCGCTGGTTTCCCCTGCCCGTCTGACCCGTCTCCCGTAGATTGGCTGATTGGGTGTTTTTTTTTCCTAGAGGCTAAATTTTTAGCTCCTATTATATCGGATATTTGATACTAATTAGAAGTATTAAATATAGGTTAGTTATAAAATTAATTACATATATGGAGGCTAATTCGCGAGACGAATCTATTAAACTTAATTAATCTATAATTTAACATTGTAATACTACAATAATCATTTTCTAATGATGGATTAATTAGGCTTAATAGATTCATCTTGCGAATTAGTTCAGGCTTCTGCAATTAGTTTTATAATTAGCTCATATTTAATTTTCCTAATTAGCATCTGAATATTCGATGTGAAAAGTCCTATACTCACGCCCCCCTATTCTAACAGGTACCGTCACCGTGCCCGAGAGCACGTGGTAAAAACCTGCGGTTCACTCGTGCGATTACTCGCAGTCGACTGAGATTCGTGTCGAAGACCGAAAGCGTAGTGGAAAGAATATGGTGGGAATCGATGGATCGGTGAATATCATGTGCGATTCAGTCAAAAATCGATTCGATGAGCTGTAAAATTTGGCACATCTCAACGCGAGCCTACGTGTACAGAGAAAGACTTAACCGCGGTCGACCGTACTGTACTGGAGGTCGAGGCCGACGGCGACGTAACCGCGGCACACGGCCGGGTCCCGGTACCTGACAGAGCTGAGCTGTTGGACACGGCTGGAAAAGCGCGAGCCGCATTCGGATCAAGTGGCCAGCACTCTGACAGGCGACAACTGACAACACAAGCCGCGCCGCATTTTGCCAGCAGCCGCCTGGAGAGAGAGAGGCCGTTAATCCTCGGCGTCCGCGCCGCAACCTCTGCCACGCAATCTCTGCGCTGCGCCTGCACCCGGTTTTCAGGAGCTCCCCCCACTGTTTTCCACGCGCCCAAAACCACGCGCGCGTACGTGTACAGGTGGTACTCGGCAGCGACGATGACGGCACACTCCCAAGTCTCAAGACTCCCGTCCCCGGCCGGCAAAGTTCCGGGGCCGACGAACTCGCCCCCTATAAAACCACCAGCCGCACGGCACCATCTTCCTAACAAATCCCAACAGGAGCCAAGCAGCCGAACGCATCGAGCCACATCGATCCAACACACAGCTGTGAACACTGAACACACGCATGGCGAGCGGGGGCGGCAAGGCGAAGGCGTCGTCGTGGGCGGCGGCGATGAGCGTGGGCACGGTGGAGGCGCTCAAGGACCAGGCGGGGCTCTGCCGCTGGAACTACGCGTTCCGCTCGGCCCAGCAGCGCGCCAGGGGCGCCGTTGCTGGGACTGGCTCCGGCAGCAACGCGCACGCGCTGCCTTCGTCCTCCTCCGGTGGCGCCGCGGCGGCGGCCGCGAGGAGGAAAGCGAGGCAGCAGGAGGAGGAGCTCCGGACTGTCATGTACCTCAGCAACTGGGGACCCAACAACTGACTTTAGTTGATCATAAGCAGTTAGGTTAGATGCTAGCATTAGTACTACTAGTAATGTGTATAGTTTGGTGTGCCAACTGTTCGTGTCGGCGTATGGATGAAGCATCCAAGCTCCAACGTGTATGGATGAGCATGTGTGCAATGCAAAGTTTATCAACACGATGTCCATTTGCGAAGAGCTTAGTGTTGCATAATTTCATCCTCCATGTTTATATTTGGTTGCGTCTATTATTCCTGGCATATGCCAAGAATGATGTTGTTCCATTATTGCTATCCACAACCCCGGTCACATTCTTACAAACCCCCGTTGAATGTTGAAATGAATGAAAAATATGTCATTCGAATAGTAGTACTTGTTCGAAATGAAAAACTCTATTTCAGAAAGCATCAAATCCATTTTTTAGTTGACAACCTGGAATTTGAATTTTCTGGTGCTGATTTTAAGAAATTGGAAGTTCTAAGACAAAATTTGAAACTTCCAATTGAGAAGTTAATTTAGGATCTTGAAAATTGTAAGTCCAATTTGAAAGCTGCTTCTCTGTTTGTTACTAAGTTTTCATGATTAGATTTTTCAAGTTCTTTCAGTTATATCCTGCCAAAAATGGGAAGAACAGTATGGTCTTCAGTTATGCTCACTGGTACAGTGTCAGTGACCGTGTACCACTTTGTCCTAATCCATTTCTCCTAGTAGTCTAGTCAGCTCAAGTCACTCATTGGCCGGAAATTTCACAGGATAACTGAAAAGTCCCCATCTACCCCACCCACCCCATTCCTCTACCCGTGTGCTTCAAACCTGCAAGCGGCAGAAACAAGCAATAGCTTGTTTACTTCACTCCCAACTCCCAACTTTGACACTATGTAAAAAAAAGATTCCCCATCACATCAAACTTGCGGTACATGCATGGAGTAATAAATGTAGACGGAATTAAAAACTAATTGCACAATTTTGTTGTACTTTGCGAGACGAATCTTTTGAGCCTAATTAGTCAATATTTGGATAATAATTCACAAATACAAACGAAACGCTACAGTGTGCTACAGTACTGTAACAGTAATTTGGCATCTCCCAATTTTGCCAACTAAACAAGACCTAGCACACATCACGCCTCCTCAACGTGATAACCCTGAAACTGACAGGCCCCCAACTGAGAGCACCCCATCATCCATGATCCATCTCCCCTAGCAATCCTTCCCCACCCATCACTAGTTGTCCGCACGCACCAAGCACCATTTCGCTTTGTTCTCACTCGGCAAATTGAGCGGCCACTGAAGATCCGGCCGCTGACGAGAGCATCCGTGCCCGTCGTCCTCGAAACCTGCAGGACGCTCCCACATATTCGCGCACACCGGAAAAGAAAATCATGGAGCGAAACCGCGTGCAGAGCCGCCGCTCGTCCATCAGCCTGACGGTTTCGGAACTGAACCGCCATGGCGCCGTGCTCTCTCCCCCTTTGCATATATACAGCCTGCGCGCGCCGTCTTCCATCATCAACACAGTAAAAATTCACTGAATTCGGAATAGCACCTAGTTTCAGAGTTTTGAGCAACTGGCATCGATGAGCCTGAGGTACGCGAGCAGGGTGGTGTTGCGGGCGGCGCAGGCCGTGCGGGCCAGGCAGCCGGCGGCTAGGGCGGTGCCGATGCCTGGCGGCGCTGTGAAGCCTGCGGGGACGGCGGCACCAGCGGCGCAGCGGCCGCAGGGAGGGCAGGTGGTCTCCGGGGCTGGCGGCAGCCGGAGCAGCGTGTCCATGGAGAAGGCGGTCGCGGTGGAGAAGCTGAGGAGGAGGAAGGCGCAGAAGGCCGAGAACGTGATGCACCTCGTGTGCTGGGGACCAAATTAGGCTGCGTTCTTGCTCTCCAGTTTCGTCACCAGTCGGAGCAGAGTCGGAGAGTCGTGTCTGTACAAGATCTGCATATGTGTCACGTGCTTCAGCACAATTTTTGTTGGCACATGATAACTTCAGAGTTGGCGCGCTACCGATTCTCCTCCTCCGCCTTCCTCCTCGCCGCCACGGCGGCGCTCACCCTGCCGCTCCTCGCCATCGACGCCGAAGACGGGGCCGACTGCGCCTTGTCCTTCACGGACCTGCCGATGCTATCGAATAATCGAAGGCGCCGTGTCGTCTCGCGGGCCACCATTGACCCAACGAGAACGAGGGCGCCAGATCGGCGACAAGTGAAATCGGAGCCGGGGAATCTCCCTTTGGACCAGAAGAGGGGAAGAGACGGTGCTAGGGTTTGAAGGGGAAGGGTTGGGCTGGAACTTGCGCTTCCACTGCACGGGATCTGCGGCGGCCATCGGCGCCGGCGGATCGTCAGAGCAGAGCACGAGATGCCGAACGGAGGAGGAAGAGGGCTTTTCTGCGAAATATATATCCAAAGTAGGGGCGTTTCAGAAAACTATTGGATCGCAGTTTTCACAAAACCCCCTAATTTGGATCGCAACTATTAATCGCGATCCAAATAAGGGGGTTTGTGAAAATATTGTCAGGGAGTTTTATGAAAAAGCTCGTTGGCCGGAGTCATGGCGGCCGGCGAGGCCGCGCTGCCGGCGGCGGGACGCCATCCTCGCCGTCCCGAGTCCCAGGCCACCTTACTTAAGAGAACGCGCACACCCGCGTCGCCGGAGCTGACGCGTAGGCTTCATGGGCGCCGCCGTCTCGTCGGCACCGAGCCACCGCCCTCGCCTTGACACCGCCATGGATGATAATTAGGAAGCAACCGGGAGGCGAGCAGCGCGTGCTTCCCTCATCACCATGGCGGCCCTGACGTGCCACCATCGGATCCGTGCCTTAACCTGTTCTGGTGGGGAGGCGTCCCTCCTCGTTGCTGCTCAAGCTGACCTTCAAAATGGACATTCTCACCTCTGACGGGAGAGGAGGCGAACTAAAGAATGAAAGGGGAGGTCTGGAGGTATGTGTACTGCCTTGCTGAACTGAAAGTGGAGAGCACGGGTGACCTGCTTAAGAATCTTTCTCAGATTGCAAATTCAGAGTTCAGAGTTGATGCCAAATTGCAAATTCAGAGTTCAGAACTGATGCCCTGATTCTGTCATTCTAACCATTTACAAGACTAGCTCTTGTCAGTAGAGGATTGCACGGAACCGTCGATCAATATTCACGTACGAACAGAGAACGCCACGCACTGCGGACAGCTCGAGGAAACAAGCAGTCGCAGCAGTGCGTAACCTTGGCAGCACTTTAGAAAACAGATTTGAAAGAGAACGAATAGGTACGCAGACACATCAGAGACATCTTGAGATCAGCAACAGAGCCAGAGCCTTGTTCGAAGAATCAACAGATCGATTTGTGTCCATATATCAGGTCATTTACAATTCCTTCATCTCGAACAGAAACATGCGCAAGCACAACAGTAGTAGGCTAGCAGCAATTACACGCAGATGGTCTGCAAATTCTAGGTGTTGGGACCCCAGACGGAGAGGAACATGACGGTGCGCAGCGCCTGCTCGGCGCGCCGCCGCTTCTCCTCCTCCGCCTTCCTCCTCGCCGCCGCGGCGGCGCTGATCCTGCCCGAGTCCACCCACCCGACCGCCCTGCCGCTCCTCGCCATCGAGGCCGACGAAGAGGCCGACTGCGCCTTGTCCTTGACGGACCTGCCGGTGCTCTCTCGCACCGCCTGCGCCGCCCGCGCGCCCACCCGGCTCATGTACCTCAAGCTCATCGCTTCGCTCTTCTCCTCCTCCCACACGAAATCACCGAACTCTGTGATCTTGGCTTTGTGGATTGACGTGGAGTGCGAAGAGGCGCGGGTCCTTTTATACTGGTGCGTGGAAGGAAGGAGAGGGGAGGACGGCGCCGCCGTTGGGCTGCTTGTCTCTTCCGTTTCTGGTGGACGCGCGCGGCGCGGAACGTGGTTATCTGAAACAGCGGGCGTTCGCTGCGGGAACAGAGCTCTCCAGAAGCCGTCATTTCTCGTCGCTATCGTATCTCCATCCTCGCTCGCATCACGTGTGACGTCGGCCGCGCCGCGTTCTGCCTGGCGTCGTGGCTCTGACAGATTACGTGACTGAAGGTATTTCTGATCGAACACGGTATTAACAGCAACCGCAGCAATAGCATTGAATCAAAACACGCAAAGGTTAAATGGAGATTCTTTCTATTTGGTTTTAAGGGTCACATCTCCAACTTCACCAACTTCAGCAATAGTCCCATAAATAGAGATCTTCCAACAGGACCCTCTAGGAATGGAGGGGGAGGGAGGAATAGTGACCTTCCACAATAGGAAGACAAATAGAGGGTCTGCTGAAATATATTTTTTTACTTGCCCTCTAAATAGGGGGCTGTTTAGAGGGTCTATTGGAGTTGCTGTTAGCTGTAGATTTCTTCCGTTCAAAAGGGAGAAAAATAAACGTGCCCTCTGTTCATGTAGTTTTTTTTTATTTTTGAGTAAATTGCACTTACCATACAAAAATTTGTATGGTTTAGATACAACAAGAAGCAAAATATGCAAATAGATACACAAACTTGTCAAATGTGTGAATACACAATCACATATACATAAAGTAGATGTATTTAGCCACCAGGTGACTTGGAAAGTTTTATGCGCGTAATCCCTATCGTTATCCTTTATCGTAGGTCTTAAGTCTTAAGCATGTGCGCAAGTGAACGGATTGATGAAACGATTAAAGAAAAACTTTGACGATGGGTGACCATATCGGGTGAAACCTGCCTTAATAATGATATACAACAACAATTTTACTGCTTGTAGAAGAGATTGCACTGTGGATTCAAATAAGTTAAATGAATTTCTTTTAGAAGCACAATTATATAGTATATTTGCATCAATATATAAACATAATCCATAATAATTTGATTTACTAAATTCCATAATCCGGCTAGAAGTTTATATGTGCCATACGAGTGCTTGTTCGCACATGCTGGAATATGCATGCAGCCTCGGTTATTTTGTTCACACTAATTGACACATGAACACAACCACTCATCAGCTCTGTAATCTTGTTTACACCTAATCATAAATGTTCACCCACGGAGACATATTCAAATTTGATACAGATGACACGCACCATTCGTAGAGTAAAAAGGTTTGTGTTAAACCCATACTGTGTTCGTTCCCTTAAAAAAATATCCCTACTCTATTCTAATTGCAAGCCACCTGCGCATGCACATCAAGTTCTTGTGATTCGGAAGAGAGAGAAAAAAACAAGGAAAAACAGTAGTATAAAGGAGGGAGCGCCCACCTTGTTCCATAAGATCGAATCAGAAAACAAATGCTAGAGCCAACTTCAATTTGGTGAATGAATCAGAGATTAGGGAACAAGTACCACCTGATCCAGCGATTATGGAAGCAATAATTGACCATCATCATAGTTTTTTCTTAATATTTGCATGATATATTATTCACCAATGTTAAACAAACAAAAGATACACACCTGGATAATTAAGACTTAGATGAGAAGGGGATAATGATAGGTGGTTATGTGCATAAAACTGTCCACATCACTTGACATGGTCGTAAAATACATCTACGTGGAGTACATGTGACCGTATATGCACACATTTAACAAGTTATTGTATGGTGGATGTAATTTACTCTTAATTTTTCTTTGTACATAAACTTCTTTTGTTGCTGTTTCTTTCTTTCTTAAAAAAAAGTTCAGATCCGAAGACTTTGCCCCACATGTTTCCAGTAAAAACAAAGTTAAACGATCACCTGTGCGTGTCACTAGAGGAAATTTTGATGGAGAACCCGTCATAGTCGAAGTTATAGACCTAAATGAAACTTCATTGCTGCTTGACAGGTCTGCTAATGTTTTATTCGTTCATTTATAAGTATATATCATACGTTTTTGGGTACAAATTATTTGGTTAAATCGTATATTTGAAAACGGAGGAAGGATATACAAATAAATGCTGTGAGATTTTACATGAGAATTTTGCAATGTGTTCAAAAGCTTCACGAAACAACGTTGTGAGCAAAAATGGAGATTATATATGTGTACCCTTGAAGGCGCAAAATACTTGAAATTCAACTCCGAAAGTTGGATAAACATGCGTGCCATGTCTGGTTTAACACGGCACAACGAATGCTACCACCGAGGCACTCACGTAATAGCGATTAGTAAATGTTTTGCCTCTTTGGATTTGACGATCTGAATGAAAGGCATCCTTTTCATTACCGCCCCCGTACTCAAGAGTCAAGACCAGCGGATAGCAACAGAACAACCAATTAACATAAAGGAATAGTATAGCCATCTGTCGACAAATGGGAGGCCCCAAATCTGTTGAATTCCTAACCGCTAGATGGAAAGGCAACATCCCTGATTCAATTGCCCATGTACGTCTGTCGATCACCTTCCCACCTCTGTTGAACTTGAAATTTACAGGATAATAGAGAGCAGTATCGCTAACAGCAGTTGTCAACTTCCGGAATCTGAACTTCCCAACGCCAAAAAAGGGTGCAGTATCACTAAGCAGCAGTGAACATTCTGAAATGGCTTCTGAACTTTCCAACCGGGTGCCCAACCCAGCACGAGCAGAGAAGAAGAAGCACGAGCACTAGCTAAGATGAGCTATATCGACCTCGTCAGGGATCTTGAAGGTGGCAGCTGCACCGAACTTCTTCCTCCCGTCCTCCCACTCGTCCTCGTCCTCCAGGCTGTTACTGTCGTCGTCGTCGTGGCTGTGGCACGACGGGGAGGAGGGGTCGTTGACGCTCTTCGACCTGCAGTTTTCAGAGGCCAGCATGGCCACCTGGCGGAGGTGAGAGATCTCCACGACGACGGTGTCATCCTCCTTGGGGAGAGGCTGCTTCCATGGCTCACCGTCGATCCTCATGAACGTGTGCTCGGCCGCTCCTTTGTGGAACTCGAAACGGATTCGGTGGGCCTGCGAGTAAATGCCGTCAGTAATCTTGAATTAGCTGCAGTGTGTACCAGGTGTTGATACAGCAGAGCAGTACTTCACCTGTGCTAGACGGGTTCCATGGCCATTAGGTGCCAGCAAGACGAGCCCGTGCCAGGCATCACGGAAACCAACAACCTCAATAAGGCCATCGTCAACATAAGGTGCCGTCAGGTCTCTCTGCATAATGCCACGAAAACTTATGAATATCTTCCCATAGTAGGTCATCAGCACAACAACAAATTGGTAAAAGGTTTCAAGGAAACTCACGTCTTGTACTTTCCTCGTTCCAGGTGTACCCCAAGGATTCAATCCTCCTGAGAAACTTGGCAAGTTGAGGCAGATAATTGACCGAATGCTGAAGAAGATGGATAACATTTGTCAGTTTTCATCATGGGAAGCAGCATGGATTTCAGAGGTACAAATGAAACATATGCAGTGATACTGCTGACAGTGCAGATGCTATAGAGATTATTTACCTGCGAGGAATTATAAGCTCTTCCCATTGGCGACCAGGTCTTTTCATGATCTTCACCTTCGCAAGTTGTGCAATGTTCCTGAAAGTGGAAGTAGTATAAGTCATACATATGCATCTGATGATCTGAGGTCAAGGTATACAGTGACTCTTAAAGCTGATGGTGCAGTTCAGGAGTTCCATATACAGACAGAACTAGTGTCTCATCCATACTTCGATACTATACTGAACATGCTGGTAGTATAATATAATCAGGATCAGAAGCATTGTAGCTACAATAGTGACAAAGTACCTTGAAGAAGGATGGGTTAGGGAAGCAGCAAACCATCCTTGCTTAAGTCCAAGCTTAGCATATGTACCCTGAATCAAAGAAATGCATTTCAAGAACCATCGAACACCAAGAAGATGGATGGGGATTGGAAATCTGAATAACCAATAAAAAAAGTGAGCTGTCTTGAAAATATACCTGATTTGTTAGCTGGTTTTTGAACTTCTCTGGATTTCTCTTCCTTTCAGAGTGGAATTCATATGATACTTGTGCATCCATTCCTGCAGTATGTTTAAATTATGATGGTCATGGTTATTAACCTTTTCCAATATTCAAATCAGGATACTTAAGGTTTTGCTAGACAAACAGCTTATGATTTTCATCACCGGGACATCACAATTCTCTGATACTTCAAGTTCTGATACATAGTCCTGATTACTAATGGTGAAAGTTTCCGTCTACTGTACCTTAAGTACACCAGCCAACGTTCTTGATGAATAAATTTATGGTGCTTGTCTGGGAACAGAATGAACAGAGGAACTCTTACCCATGCTAAAATAATTCCAGAATCCTCCACGGAATGTATGGTAGCCCTCCTGAAAAAGAAAGTAAAATAAGATGCTGGTATATATATTGGCACTCAGAACTAAAGAGTGACTAACAATGGGTGCTTTTACCTTAAAAATCAAAACAAGTAACACAAAAAAGGTTGCATCTGGAAGATATTTCTTACCACATTGAGAGAGTCAGAGGCTGATACTCGGTGGAATGCATGCAACGAATGCGGAAGATCTAAGGGAGCAATAGGATCGCACGGGCCTTCCTGTGGAACTCGCATCCTCATGATGATATGCCAACTGAAACAGAAAAGTAGCTAATGTGAGTGTTTTCTTCCATACGCTGAAGAGGACATGTACTAATCTTGCTCTGGGATGAGTGGAACAAAAATTGTAGAAGAGCATAAAATACTTCATCAGATGAGATAGATGAAAGAGCTGATCTGGTTTCATGGCAAATAATATCTTTAATTCTTTTCAAGCAAGACAGTACCTATCAATATTCATTTCCCTTGCTTTTTTTACTTGGCCCAGGAATGATTTCACTGCCGCTTGGTCAGTAGCTGGATTCTTTTTTCCCTGCAGTCAAAATAAAATTGAATATTGTTTTCAAAAAGTTAAAAAGTCAAATTAAAATTGAATATTGTTTTCGAAAAGGTAAAACTTGGTATAGAAACATAATGCCCAAAGAACAAGGCCACGGAACAGGCAAAATTGTATAGGAACAAACATTATACTAATTTACTGACAAATCCTCCAAAGTTTCTATACCAAAATGAAAAGTTTCCTTAACAGGCACTGATGCTCAGGCATAGCAGTTTTCTTATAAAGAGTTGCAGTAGGTAGCAGTTTCATAAAAAAATATTTTTTTTATTTCTAACTTTTATGGCTATGTACATAGTGAACAGTCAAACAAGAACTTTAACCAGCATCTTCATTCAAGTGAATTTCCACACACAAAAACATAGAGGTATTTGTCATACATTAGGAAATCTGAATGTTGAAAATAAACAATTGCCATTGACGTACCCATCCAAATGAAAAAGGAAGGTTGTTTCCAGTTCCTAGAGGCACAGTAGCAATAGGTGGTGGATGTGAAAGCTTAAGGTCACTAACTACTCCAAGCAGCCAACTTGCTGTGCCATCACCACCAGCGACCTATTTCAAAGCTCCTTTGTTAATAAAAGGACACATCCAACCAGAAATTCATTTGGATGCAATAAATTTATAAGTAGGTTACTCACGATCAGTCTTAAGTTCTTCTGAATTTGAATAGCAAGGAGGTCACCGTTAGACTTGAGCTTTTCAAAGTTGCTGTATAATCTGTGCAGAACCTTGTCAGGAGCCTCCTCTGAGAGATCGAAAACCTATGAAAATTGAGTGGATCCAACAATGAGAACATGGTTTAAAGTACTATTATAGTATAGTGCAAGGGAAAGCACATTTTTCAGTATTACAGCTTTTCCAAACTGGTAGCCTGTTTACCTGTGCTTCATTGAGAAGTTCACGGTATGTTTTGATCAGACTGCTCCCCAGTTGGCCACCACTTCTAGAGTTGATGAAGACTACCACAGGGCAGGATGGTGCATTATCAACAATGACTTGTTCAGAGTCTGGCTTCAGTATGTAATCTGGGATGTAGTAGTTTGTCAGTGGCCCGCAAGAGCTGTGGTCAGAACCATTAGTGCCATTTCTATGTAGATCCATCCTGCAAAAGCATGTTCACGAGTCAGAATTATTTTTTCTCTTATCCACTTCGCACCATGCAAAGCAGGAGCTGGAGAAGTAGAAAGAAATTACAAGGTGCAGGAAGGTAAAAATGCTCTTAAAACTCATGATTTCACCATGTCCATCCCCATTACTTGTTTACAGAATACCAATCATTCACAAAAAAAAAACATGCTATCACATATTACAGGATTATTGATGCAGTATCTATAATTACAACAAGAAATTTGAGGAACAGGAAATAGTACTAGAATTAAGGAAGGAAATGAACAGTATATTGCATTCAGCCCAACAGGAAGTAGTGTTCAAAATAAGGTAGATATGCAATTCCATGCTACTGCTCTCCCAATTCAGCATCTTCTCAATTCGCACTATACATGTGTGTCACTGCGTGTCTGCCTTTAGTATATGTAACAAGAAACAAAAAGCGGGATAAAGATGAAAAAAGGTTCACAAAAGGCTAGCCTAGAGCGAATAAACAAATCGGAACCTATTGATTCTTTTTCCCAAAAAAGTAATGGTAGAGATATTTCTCAGAAGAATAATTAAGTAAAAAATCGCAAATCACAATGTCAACAGTTTTTCTCGGTAAGACAAAACAATGCCGCAATGTTCCCGCAATGGGGAGAACGAAACTAACGGCAACCGACTGAAATTGCGCGCAAAGAAACAAAAATGGGATTCCCAAGCCCATGGACGGGAACCGTGCTTAATCCATCAGGGTAAGCGGCGAAGAGCGAGCGAGAATCGACCACCGAACGGGGCGCGCGGATCGGGATCTTAGCAGCGGCTAGCAAGATCCTCCCTCCCCGAACACAAGCAACGACATCGCAATTCAGATACAGCAACCAAGAGAAAGAAATCCCCATGGGAAGATAGAGCAGGGGCGGTCGGTTCCATGGATTTTACCTCGAATCTCAAGAATCAGGGCGCCCCGCGTGCTTCGTGTGTTGATTCGGCTACCCGAGGGCGAGGATTCGGCGGGTTTGGGCCTGGATGAGAGGAATATTAATAGGGGAGATGGAGGCGAGGCTATATGTCGCTGACGACGAAGCAGCGGAGAAAGAGAAAAGGACCCCCGTTGGGTTCGAATTGGCTGCGTCGGATGGTGCTCGGCATTATTGTCCAGTCTGCAGCATCCAGTCCATTGGCATGCATCGACGTCACGTGATGGCAGCACCACGCCACCACCTTTGCTTTCTGACTTTTTCCCCACCTTCCTTTGCTTCTGCGTTGGTTGAACCAAACCTTGTAACTGTCTTTTGGCCTGTTTGTTTAAGTTGCTTATGCATAAGTAACTTAAAAATAAGCAAATAAGTTGCTTATGAACCAATCACTCTTGCTTATAGACTTGCTTATAAGTTGCCTATGCATAAGCAAATAAGCAACTTTTGAGTTGCTTATGGTTGCTTATGGGGCACTTTACACCTCCTACCCTCATTCTCTCTCCTCTCTCCCCTTTCTCTCTCCTCTCTCCCGTCACCACTCTAGCGCCGCTTCCGCCCACCGCCGCCGCTGCACTGGCCGCCTCCGCCCGCCGCCGCTCGCACCCGCCGCCGCTCCCGCTCGCGCCCGCCGCCCGCCGCCAGCCACCCGCCGCTCGCGCCCCGCCGCTGCCCGCTTTTTCTGGCGCCAAGGACTAGGAGCTGGGTAATTACTAGGGGTAGAGGGAGATGGGATGGCAGGGGCAAATATGTCAATAGCAATCAGATAAGCAACCCAAACCAAACACCTAGACTTATAAATAAGCAACTACAATAAGCAACTTAAGTTGCTTATAAATAAGCATCAATAACCAAACAGGTCCAAATTTATAGAAAACAACCCTTGTACTTTTTTTAAAAAACGGCCTTGTATTCAAAAAAAACTATCACTAAACAAGTTTATTGGATTGGCTATTAGCCCCAAAAATGGTGTTTGTCTGTTTGGATTGGCTAAAACAGTTTATTGAGTTGTTTTTGTAACAGCATTTAACTTACCAAGTATTCTGTTGAATTATGTTGAGAGCTGAAGATATCGATTGGAGGCATAGCGACACAAGTATTCTGCTCAAGCTCGAGTAGCAGCGCTCTCTAGCAGGAGACCCTGCCACTAGCTGTTGGCAGTGGCACAATGTCCAATCTTTTTTAGATGATGACACAATGTCCAATCTTTTTTTGAGATGAGGACGCAACGTCCAATGTTTCTTTACATGAGGACACACGGTCCAGAGTTATAAAAAATACAAACCCAGATCCACTGTCAGAAGTAGCAGTTGCCACCGACTGTCGATCTACTAGAAGCAAAACGTGAAGAAAAGAAAAGTTGCTCGCGCATGCAGAATTGCAGACGCGGCGACCAAGCAGTCGTTGTCATCGCACGCACAAGACTACAGGATCGAGAGAGCCGCCATGGTAGAATAGTCGATGATGACGGAGGAGGGAGCACCATAACCGGCCGCAACCGCATACATCCAAAAGACAAAAAAAAGGCCCCGCTGATCCATCCAGCGATTCCTTCCTTTCGTCGCTGACCTAAGTGGCATGTGATCAATTTTTTTTTTGTTTGAATAGTGGCATGTGATCTCGATCGCAGAAGCGCTGGTGACGCCAGGACAAGTGGAAGCGTGGTCGGTTGGTGGTGGGCGCGGCCTGCCGCGCACTCGTTGGAACCTGACAAGTGGGCCGCGCCAGAGATTCCAGACGCCGTCGCCGTGCCTGCCCCGTGGTGTGAAACGGGTGGAGTGGACGCGTCCTCTCCTCTGGCGCGTGGAAAGCCGCCAAGGCTTCCGATCGGTTTGTGTCGCCTATAGCTAGCTGGCTGGCTGGTTGTTCTTCGTCTTCGGCTCTGAATTGGGTTTCCGGTCAGTTCCAAGTTCCAACCGGTTTGATCTGGCGACTCGACGCGCCTTTACGAGTACGACGACGAATCGCAGCAGCGCCGTCAGAGTGGGGTGGGTGGCGCGGCGACCGAGACGGCACGCGCACACGGATGCTTTTGCTTAGGCGCGTTAAACTCCGTTGAACTATGAAGGCCCGGAAATCGCGTTTACCAGGCGGAGAAAACGTCGTCCACCTGTTGAACGATTTCTTCAGATCGTTCGAGGACGAAATAGCTACTACGTACATGAGCTCATCATGCCACGGTCTCATCCAAACTTCCAGGTTGACCCGCCAGCACCGCCCCGGAGCCACGGCAAACGAGAACGAGATCCCTTGTGGTTTTGCGCTAGGCAGACGGTAAACCTTGGTTTGATGAAAAATGTAGTAGGTGGATCCACAACTATGTTAGTGAGCACATGGATGAGGGGTAGTATATCTCCACTTGCAATAATAAAGAGATGAGATGTTCATAGAATCGTCACGCGTTCTTCGTTGCTGCACTAGCTATGTGCTCGTAAGAGATAGGGATGGTGATGGATCATTCCGTTTGGATCGTCGAAATAAAATGGATTAGTTGTTTCACATTTGATCCTACGTTTTCAATCAAACACGCAAAGTTTCCTGACCTCTCGCTGTCAGTCTATCAGTTCCCACCCTCTCACAGTTCACTACTGCCACTGACCGCTGCTACTGGGGAACTGGGGAGGGAGCAGTGCACGTGTGTTTTTTTGTTGGTAGGATCCAAGGCTCATAGATACGAATTGAAACTATAAAGTCCAATTAAGCCCATTAGCTATAACTATTGCCTGCACTAGCTGGCTAATTATCCCGTTCTGTTGGAGCCTTAGGTGAACCAGCGTGGGAATGAAAAAAATGTTGGATGAGAATTGTTGAACCAACAGAGAAATGTTGAATCAACATTTTTGAAGAAAAAGATGAACCAACATTTTTCCGACAAAAGTTGAACCAATATTTTTGAAAGAAAAGTTGAACCAATATTTTTCGATAAAGTTCAGCCAACATTTTTTTTAAAGTTGAACATAACATTTTTTTTGGATCTTTCTTCTCCGGCACCAGCGAGCGGTGCGCGCTGTGATGGGACCGTGCTGCAGGGGTGGCGGCGCACGAGGTCGTGACGGTGCAGCGGGGGGTAGGGTGAGGCGACGGCCGACAACGGGAGTGGAGGAGGCTGGGGCGGCGGGAGTGGAGGAGGCTGGAAGTAGGGTGATGTGTGTTAGGGTCTGTGGAATTCAACGGTACGAGTTATTTTGCATGAATCTCAAATGCTGGAAGGTGAGGGAGAAAAAATCTCGCGGAAGATGAATAGGATTTCCGGATCGCATCCTCCCTCGCGAATTCGTTCTCAAAAGCAGATTTACTGGCCCATTATGATCCAAATCGACATAGCAACATGGACATCGGGAACAATTGGGCCCTACGAAAAGCTGGGCCATCCCGCGTCCTTTGTACAATGGGCCAAGAAACCCGTCATCGTGGCCCGGCTTCGTTCGAGGCCTAATCCACACGGGCACTCGCCTCGCCCACGGCCCGCCGGAGACCTAGCCGGCGATGACGAGGGAGGCGGCGGCGCAACACCGAGCGCGAAGACGTGGCCGCCGGCTGGCCACCGCCCGGCCGGAGAAACGGCAAATGAGCCATCGGTAACAAGGTAGCCTATTTCAACCAACCATTTGCACAGAATTATATTTCTCAAAATCTGTTGCATTTAATCTGATCCTCCCCCTGCAGGCATGAAGAGTGAGGAGAATGGATAGTTTGTCGAAATTTGGTGTCTTATCAGCAATGTGTGACCCTGATGGTCCATTATTGCTGCAAGGCATACACATTCCGCGTCTGAATTTTCAGAGTTGGTCATCCAGAGCTGGCCACTGGGGTGATCCCAGCTTTGTTGTTGCTTGATACTGGTTTGTTGTGTCTGTCCCTATCAAAACTCTGTCTTTAACTCTTAACACTACTGTTGACGTTGTTTACAAATAAAATATGGTCTTCTTTACTTCTATAACAAGATACGCGTTCCCCGGTGGCATCGACATATGGTGCCATATCGCAATAGTCAAATTTGATAACATAAACAAGTACAGACTCTTCAGAATTTTCGTCTAAGCCAAGATGTCAAACAAGAGAAATCCTATTCTAATAGCATCATGTTCCACTGCCATCGTCATATGAAACTACTGGTTTTGTTTTTTTAATCATCAGACGACATGATCTAGTTGACTAAGTGCTTCTGTTTACAGGGAGCATTAGCGATTCATTGGCTTGCAAAAGTCACGAAATTTCCTGTTTGACGAGCATTCGTATCCACAGAGCATAAAAGCTTGATCAGTTGAGTGTATTGGTAGTTTGGTACTAGCTTCACAGATTGGCATCATGCATTTCTGCGTGTTTGGTTTCCTGAAGAGGCACATCATCAAGCAAATAGGTATATGATGTTTTCTGCCTTTTTCTTACATGCATCTCGAGTTCTGGACTTTCATTTTTTCTTCAGTCTTCTTCCTTTTCTTTCTTTTTATCTGTTTCTTATGAAGCTCTGTCCAAAATTGACAATGAATCAATAACCTCATTATTTTTGTCAGCTTCTTGAATGAAATTGTATGATAAGATGTTTCCTTTTTGTATCATCATAACTGAGACTTTTCAAATCCTATTGTTGCTCAGATTGTGAAATTTGCAGGTTGATATTTAATATAACCATTTGTATCAGCGTAATTTCCATGGAAGCAGATTTTTAGATGTAACAGTCGTCGTTCAATTTACATGGATAGCTATGTAGTTTTGTTGAATTCTCCAAAAAAAGAGTGTAGGTTTGTTGAACTTTTCACCAAATTGCAGGTGTGCGGAGAATACAAAAACCATTTCAGACTGCTGGAAAAGCTAAATCAACATCAGCTGCAGATGATAACATATATGAAGATGATTCGGTGAAAGGATCAATTCTGAGCTCACCATTAGTTGAGTTCAGCACTGTTTATTCAGCAACGAACAATTTCAGTGACAAGCTTGGCGAAGGTGGATTTGGTTCAGTTTACAAGGTGGAGTGTTGGATAATTCAAATATTTTCTCCAACTGTTGTAATATGGTTGATTGTTTGATTAATTCTCGCCATCTTGGTGATACGATGAAGTAAATAACTGGATAATAGTGGATACATGATGCTATCTCCAGGGAATACTACCAGATGGCCAAGAAATTGCTATTAAGAGGTTATCTAAAAGCTCCGGGCAGGGATTGGAAGAGTTCAAGAATGAGGTGACGGTTCTATCCAAGTTGCAGCACCGGAACTTAGTGAGGCTTTTTGGTTGTTGTATTCATGTAGAAGAGAAGATGATGCTGTATGAATACATGCCCAATAAGAGTCTTGACTCGTTTATTTTCAGTAAGTTTCAGTTTGTTTCTTGCAGCTCTGATTATATATGCATATTTTGCAGAGTAAGCCAGTAACTGATTTTTTCTGTTAACATTTAATACTTTCTATAAATTTATCAGATGAAAGTAAGAGGCCTTTATTAGGTTGGAAATTACGATACAATATAATTCAGGGAATTGGAAGAGGGTTACTGTACCTTCATCAGGATTCCAGGCTGAAAATTATTCATAGGGATCTCAAAGCAAGCAATATTTTACTAGATGATAATTTCAACCCCAAAATATCCGACTTTGGCATGGCTAGAATTTTCGGTGAACACCAGCTTCAAGACCTCACTCGCCGAATCGTTGGAACCTAGTAAGGCTGTTTTTCTCTTTTCTGGGTACAGTATATTTGAACAGGGAGTCCCATGGTATAAATGGAATTGTATTCATCTGCTTCTGTAATGATTGGTTTGGTGTTGCTTATTACTAGTTGCAATTCAACCTTGCAAATCTTACTGCTTTATTCAGATAAAAGACAAACTAGCTCCCCTTCTAGTTGACATTATATCACCTGGCAGAAGTTAATGTGCTAAAATCTGTGAAATGCAGTGGCTACATCTCCCCGGAGTATGCGATGGAGGGTAAATACTCTGAGAAATCTGACGTCTTCAGTTTTGGCGTGTTGATCCTAGAGATTGTGAGCGGCAGGAGGAACAGCTCTTTTGTCGATGAAGAATGGTCAATGAACCTCTTGGGCTATGTAAGATAGCACTGTCTCCTACGCCTTACCTTGCTTCTAGTTAAACTTTTTTTCGCCATCGTGTCTGAGCACGTATTTCATTAAGAGAAAGGCTTCTAGTTAAACTTGCAAATAATCACCAGCTTTTTGCTTTCCATCTCTCATCCACAACTTGTATTCCAGGCATGGACCCTGTGGAAGGAAGGCAGTGTCTCAGAGCTTATTGATCCACTGATGGGCACCACATACACTTATGATGAAGTCTGCAGATGCATTCAGGTGGGTCTCTTGTGTGTTCAGGAGTTACCAGGTGAAAGGCCAACCATGTCCATAGTTCTCAGGATGCTGAGTGGTGATGTCACAATTCCATCTCCAAAGCAAGCTGCATTTTTTGTTGGAAGGGTTCCTCGTCTTGCTGCAGATGACAACTATACTGGATCAGATAATCAACTAACCTACACGGACCTTCAGGGCAGATAGTCTCGCTATTTCAGGCTGCTGAAGTTTCATACCGTATTGTCCATATGGCCTTGCATTGTATCGCTAGATTTGTTGTTTCCCTACTCTTCCTTCATCCTTCCTATTACTAATTAAGTTTGTATTTGTACGAAATACTTAGTCCAAGAGATAGTATTCGGGGTATATTGTGTATTTGGGATTTTTTATTGTATATATATGTGTGAATGTTTTAAATCGTATGAGGTTCTTGTGAACTGGTATCCTGCTGTTTTTGTGTGGATCGAATGTGATGCTTGGGCCTAGTCTGACCAAATGAATTTATCTGTTTTTATCTTTCTCAATAAAAAATACAAAAAAATGAAAAAGAAAGGCGAAGGCCAAACCAGGCACTGGTTTCATCTGTTGGTCTTACTTTCCCTATCTTACTTATCTTTGTATTGTATCTGCATAGTTATATGAATGAGCGAAGTCAAAACATTGGTGCTCGCAAAAATGGTAAAGTTGCATATGCCTTGGATCAGAAGGCATTCAGTACTTGTAGTCAGTAGTCACAGCACAGAGATTGAAAAAAAAAAGAAATACTTTGCGCGTAGACTGTAATTTAGTGGAAGATTGGCCATTGTATGTGGTGAACTCATAATTGGTGTGGTACGACCTGTATTACCTTCTCTGTTCACAAACTTAAATTCGTACAGTCTTCCTCCTTTTCAACTCACTGGATAACCATCAGCAGCTTAAACATAGAGGTCATTGTCAACCTCTTTGGCAGGACTTCGGCTTGTACTAAAATGACTTCGGCTTCGACTCATCAAGCGGTTTTTATGGCTCCGGCTCATTCTATTGAAAAATATTTGTGATTGGCTTCTCGAAGTTAGTTTGAGGTTGATAGAAAGATGAAATGTCCAAAATAAGAACATATACTTTTTCATTCCTTTTTTTCTTTTCCATCGTTCTTTTATTCCATCTACTATTTTTTTCCTTACGCCTTTTTTTTTTTGCCGGGTGTGCCTTATCCCCTTCGGCCCTTCCCAACATGCCTTTTTTCCTATTTCTGTTTTTGCCGAGCGTGCTTTATCTCCTTCGTTGACTTCACTGGCACCCGTTACGTTCGATGCTCGCGCGGCAGCCTGGGGACCTCGAGCTCGCCCGCCTAGGAGCTCCAGCAGCCGGTCCGCTCCGCCGCCGGTGCGGCAACCACGCCGCCGTCAGACCGCCTCGCGCGGCCACGCGGCCACCGGTCGTCCCCGCGATACACCGCCGCCGGTGCGCCGTGCGCGGCGGCGCTGTCCCGCTGCTCCTCCGCCTACCGTCGGCCTGCGCCACCACCAGCGCACCGGCAGCACCGCGAGCGAGCTGCCGCGCCGCCCCGACGTTGGTCCTTCCCGAGCCCGGTGTCGTCACCAGCGTCGCGGAGAGAAGGTAAGGGGAGTGGCAATTTTGCAGTAGTTTCGACGAACTTGAGGGGCAAAGTTAAAGCACATGGCTGTGTGGGGAAGAGGAGAAGCCGGGGAAAGCTAGGCCTTGTTTACTTCCCAAGTTGGGAGGTGCCAAATTGGCATTTTGCCATAAATGCGATACTGTAGCGTTTCGTTTGTATTTGTGAATTATTGTCCAAATATTGACTAATTTGGCTCAAAAGATTCGTCTCGCAAAGTACAACAAAACTGTGCAATTAGTTTTTGATTTCGTCTACATTTAGTACTCCATGCAAAACTGTGCAATTAGTTTTTGATTTCGTCTACATTTAGTACTCCATGCATGTACCGCAAGTTTGATGTGATGGATAATCTTCTTTTTGCATAGTGTCAAAGTTGGAAGTTTGGAGGGAAGTAAACAAGGGCCTAATTTTATGGCTCACGCTGCTCAGTTCAATTTGATGACCGGCTTCTTCACACCGGCTTCTCCTGTGAAGCCCTTTTCAACTCAGCCGTTTGGTAGGGTTTGGCCTGAAGCCGGTGCAAAAGCCGGAGCCAGAGGCCAGAGCCCTACCAAAGGCCCCTTTAACTTTCCCGCCAATCCATGGACAACTCTCATTACTATGGTCCCGTTTGGTAGAGCTTCGGCTTCTCATAAAACGGCTTCGGCTTCGGCTTCTTCGGTGGAGTGGTCTTTTTAGTGAAGCTGAAGCCATTTTGCAAAACGTTTGGTAAAACGGCTTCTCAATGGCAATATATGTAATTTTATGATCACTTAATGCTTGGAGAGAGAGGAGAAGCCGGTGAAGCCACTTTTTTCGGCTTCTCCTCTCTAGTGTAAGCCGTTTTGCCGCTTCTCCTCGGCTTTGGTGGTGAAGCCGTTTTGAAATTGATCCTTTGGTAGGGCTTCATCAAAAGCCGGTGGAGAAGCACTTTGAGAAACCCTACCAAACGGGGCCTATATTCCGCCAGCTCCTAGAATTCGAGATCGTAACTCGAGAGTAGTAAAGCATGTTGGATCATACGTATATATCAGCAGTCAATGCCGTATGACCTTGTTGCTCATCAAGAGCAGGAAACACCTATCCGTCGATCACGAGCTTAATGGCCAGCCATGTCCTCGTCTTCCTATCTCTGTCTCTGTTCCTTCTCGGAACACCAGCCGCCTGCATTTCCGACATGTTCGACCACGGCCGCAACATCACCGACGGCGAGACGCTCGTCTCGTCCGGTGGGTTCTTCACGCTGGGTTTCTTCTCTCCTGGAGTGACCACCCGGAGGTACCTTGGATATGGTTCTCCGTCTCGGAGACCGCCGTGTGCTGGGTGGCCAACCGGGAACGGCCTCTCAATGACACCTCCGGCGTGCTGGTGCTCGGCGACACCGGGAGGCTCTTCCTTCTAGACGGCTCCGGGCAGGTCGTCTGGTCCTCGAACTCGGTCGGCGCCGCTTCGGCGGTGGCGCGGCTGCTGCATTCCGGCAACCTGGTCGTCCTCCGCCACCGGAACAGCAGCGCCGTCCTGTGGCAGTCGTTCGACCATCCGTCGAACACCTTGCTGCCCGGCATGAAGACCGGCAAGAATCTGTGGACCGGAGCCGAGTGGTACCTCACGTCGTGGCGGTCGGCCAACGACCCGGCCCCCGGGCCATACCGGCGAGGGACACAGACGGCCGGGCTTCCGGAGAACGTCGTGTGGCACGGCGGCGCGAAGAAGTACCGTACGGGCCCGTGGAACGCCCTTTGGTTCAACGGCGTGCCCGAGATGCGGTCGTACGCCGACATGTTCGCGTACTAGGTGACGGCGAGCCCCGGCGAGGTCACCTACGGCTACCACGCCAAGGCCGGCGCGCCCTTCTCCCTGCTCGTGGTGACCGAGGACGGCGCGATCCAGCCCCTGGTCTGGGACCCCAGCAGCCGGGCGTGGAAGACCTTCTACAGCACGCCGCGGGACGTGTGCGACGCCTACGCCAGGTGCGGGCCGTTCGGCCTGTGCAACGTCAACGCCGCGTCCACGTCGTTCTGCGGCTGCGCCAAGGGGTTCGGCCCTGCGTCGCCGTCGGCGTGGCGCATGAGGGAGGCCTCCGGCGGGTGCCGGCGGAACGTGCCGCTGGACTGCGGCAATGGGACGACGACGACGGACGGGTTCGTGATCGTTAGGAATGTGAAGCTGCCCGACACGCACAACGCGTCGGTGGAGGAGTGCAGCGCGAGGTGCCTCGCAAACTGTTCGTGCGTGGCCTACGCCGCCGCGGACATCCGAGGAGGTGGTGCTGGCAGTGGACGCATCATCTGGACCCATGACATTGTCGACGTCCGGTACACGGACAAAGGGCAGGACCTCTACCTTAGGCTCGCCAAGTCTGAAGTAGGTATGTCAGCGTAAAAAGTTCTGAAGTGTTGGCATGTTCATTCTTCCTGGGAAACCTCAGCTCTGGCAATTGAGCCATGCTTCTGTCAACTCTCCTCAGAAGATGATGCCAGGACCAGGAGGATAAGTGCGGCCGTCATCGCAGCCATATCTGTTGTTTGCGCCGTTGCGGCCATTTTTCTTTCTGTAGCCTTCATTATCTGCAGGAACATGAGACACAAAACTTGGCGTCTCGCACAAGTATATCTCGAAATAATGGCGTTGCTGATGTGGAAGCACACAAGCCTCTGGATGCTGCGGCTGTTGGCCACCGTAGAGAAGGCCACAGGGAATTTCTCCAAAACGAATGTGATCGGCGAAGGCGCCTTCGGCATCGTCTATGAGGTCTGCAAACACTTGTGCTGATTTTGTCCAAAAGACCAGAGAACGCATTTTTCAAATTCAAATCTGCATTGTGTAACACATCTCCAGCTGACTGTTTGCAGGGTCAGCTACCGAATGATCATCCTCTGGCCGGAGGACTACCTGGGAGAAAGGTCGCCGTGAAGAGGCTTAAGCTTTCATCCCTGCCAAACAGAGTCCTGGACGATTTCCCGAGGGAAGTGGCGGTCATGTCCAAGCTCCGGCACGACAACCTCGTCCGGCTCCTCGCGTTCTGCGACCAGGGCAACGAGCGGCTGCTGGTGTACGAGTACATGCAGAACAGGAGCCTGAATCTCTACTGTAACACCCCACGCACTGACCCTGCATTTCTTGATGTATCATTGCTACACACCTTGAAACTTCATTGCTTCAAAAACTGGAACTGACAGGAAAACTCAGCGTTCGTGCTTCATTGAGTTGGCCGACGAGGTTGGAGATCATCCATGGAATCGCTCGAGGCGTCTGCTACCTTCATGAGGGGACAGGCGAGATCGTGATCCACCGAGATCTTAAGCCGTCCAATGTGCTTCTGGACAGCCGATAGAAGCCTAGGATAGCAGACTTCGGCACGGTGAAGCTGTTCCGTGTCGATCAGACAGGGACGCAAACTGTAGTGGTTTCACCGTGAGTAGCTTCTGTTCTTGACATCAGAGCGTACACAGCTAAACTTCAGCATCGACTGACACGGGCAAGTTGCACGAAGGGGATACGCGCCGCCGGAGTACGCCAAGGACGGGGACATGACGCTGAAATGCGACGTCTTCAGCTTCGGCGTCGTGCTGCTCGAGGTCGTCAGCGGCCGGAGGAACAGCGCCGAGCCAAGCCACCTCTCGCACGTGAGCACGCGACGTCCTTTTCCGTTGGCATCTGTTCAGGTAACCATGCTGAATTTGCAATGATTTTGCAGGTATGGAAGCTCTGGGAAGAGCACAGGATCATGGGCCTCCTCGACCCGGCGGTGCCGCGACCTTGCTCCGACTCCGACGCCGACCTCCTGTCCGAGCTGCGGAGGTGCATCCATATCGGCCTCCTCTGCGTGCAGCGGTCGCCCGGCCACAGGCCGGCCATGTCGGCAGCTCTCGCCACGCTGACCAGCAGGACCTCGCAGCTGGACCAGCCAAGGAGGCCCGTCCTCGAGTGTCGAACGACGAGGCCTCTTCTCGCCGGTGAAGCGACCGGCGGCGGCGCCATCGTGGAGGACCCGCCTCGAGTGTCTAGCTGTTAGGTTAAGGAAATAATTTTCCTAAAAAAAGTTAAGGAAATAATCTCCCGCCTCTATATGTGCCAACTGCCAACCGAGAAAGCAATAGCAAATAGATCATTAGCCGGAGCCCTGTTAGGTTTTCAAGGAGCCCACGTAGGCCTGCCAGGAGAAGCCCGATCAGAAGTCCCCGAAGGAATATACGTAGAAGCCTGAGCAGGAGCCCTGTGAGAATACCTAGAAGAAGTGTGAGCAGAAGCCCTGTAAGAGGTGGTCGATCTCGCAGGAACACTAGCAGAAGTCCCAGTCCACCTCGCAGGGCAATATCACCACCACCAAACAATGGGAGGAGCCCATCCAGGACTGGCTCTCCTGATGGGTCTCCAAAACGCATAAGGCGGGGACGTGGTTTTACTCAGCGGTACTCATTTGCAAGACAATATCGCTCACCTTCTGCTGATCGCTCGCATCGCTATGGTGGAAGAAGTGACCGTGACAGGTAATTTAATCAAAGTTTGAGCTTTTGCTTCATTTATTCTGGATTTTTCAATTATTTTTTCTCCTTCTGTGGATACATGGGTTACCGGGGTTCCCGCCAGAGGCAGACCATCATCACCAAGGTAAATGAACTGGTGTTATATGTGATAATTTAACAACTGGTCTTTTTTTTTATGGATATCAAGCTTCTGGTATTATTTGTGATGCACACATCATTGAACCAAATTCTGAACAAGTGCTAGTTTTATGTGGATATTTAACTTAAATGTATGACACGCATGATCGAATCAAATTTTATTTCAAGGTATTATTTCTGAGTTGGTTCCATGTCATGATTTCTTTTATTTTACCACTTGAGGCATAGTAGGTACAGGAGGAGGAGCCGAAGCACCTCACGCAGCCCTGTCCACAGAGAGCGACGAAGGGGAGGTGGCTACAGCAGAAGCCCTGTACGGAGTCGTTCGCCCCCTGCCGGGAAACCAAGGTCACGCGGTGAGCCGTGAGCGTGCACGGTCAGTCTCCAGGAGCCGCCTGTCCGGGTCACGATCAAGGTCTCCACCACCAGCACATGATCGGTCCCCACCGGATTCCCCGTCTCCTAAGCGTGCAAGTGATGAGAAGTCTCGGTCCCCGTCTCCATCCCGATCCCGTTCGGTGTCTGCAAGCCCAAGTCCTGGTTTCCTACGGAGATGGCTCCCCAGATTCTGCTGGGAAGTAGGGGGCAGTGAAATGTTTTTACTACCTTTTGGCATTGGGTGTTGATCGATCCATCGGCACTTTATGTTAAAATTAAGTTGCTACTGGTAGTCGGTAGAGAAGCCGTTTTGATACTTGAGGAGCCCCTGGTGGTGTTATGGCTGTAGTAGTGTTGCATATGTTTGGGATGATGATCTTGGATGCGGTTCAGTCGTCTTCAGACAAATAATCTGTGCCTAGCATATGTTTTTGTAGAACATGTTGCACGGTTTCTATTCGTCGGTGGAATCAAATGAGAATCATAATAATATCTTGTTCTTGGATGCCATTATTCCTTTTGCATTTCCCCGGATGTTCTTTAGACAAATACCGACTGTTTTTTATGTAACGTGTGCTTGTATACTTGTGTTTTGTCTTGTGGAGCCGAGCTGTTTTCAGCGTGTTACCTTGCATTGCCTAAATCTGGTGCATGGATACAGCTTGCAACACATTAATTTTGCGGTTTTGGGAAGGTGAATGTTCTAGTACGCTGGCTTTGTTTTCCCTCTTGCCTGCCGCACTCTGGCCTAGCAGTCCAAGTAGCCGCACCGGATCCCGTGTGGCACGACTGGAACGGCCAAAAGGAAACCGACGTGGCCAGTACCCGCGCCACTCGCTACGGTTACCTCCCTTGTTCAAACCTCCGCCGCCCAGTCGCCCATCAACGGCCGGCGCCCTCTCTCCACTCCGACGCCGGCAAAATTCCCCAATTCTGACTTTCCGAGCGTCCCAACGCCCAACCAGGCAATAGCACCCGCCGCGATGGAGGCCGCGACCGCCGCGACGGCGGCGGCGATGGTGTGGTTCCGGAAGGGGCTGCGCGTGCACGACAACCCGGCGCTCGACGCGGCCCGCCGCGGGGCCGGGCGGTTGTACCCGGTGTTCGTGCTCGACCCGCGGTACCTCCGCCCGGACCCCGCCGCGGCGTCCCCGGGCTCCGCGCGCGCCGGGGTCGCCCGCGTCCGCTTCCTCCTCGAGAGCCTCGGCGACCTCGACGCCCGCCTCCGCCGCCTCGGCTCCCGCCTCCTCCTCCTCCGCGCCCGCGACGACGTCGCCGACGCCGTCTGCGCCGCCCTCAAGGACGTAAGCATCCGCCCATCTCCACCGCGCCCGATGCAAATTTAACGGATTTTCTCTTCGTCCATCGGGTACATCGCACATACTTACAATTGCATCGCAGTGGAACATCGGCAAGCTGTGCTTCGAGTCCGACACTGAGCCGTACGCGCTGGTCCGCGACAAGAAAGTCACGGTGAGTCTCATCTGCTCATGATCGCTTATCTCGAGTAGTTTTCTTACAAGTTCTTATCCGATGAAGATTTTTTTTTCGTGTAGGATTTTGCGATGGCTTCGGGGATCGAGGTGTTCACGCCGGTCAGCCACACCCTCTTCGACCCAGCAGAAATCATAAACAAGGTACTCGTGCTCGAACACTCTTACTCTTAGTATACACTCGTTAGCGGGTACCAGACTACCAGTGAAGTCAGGGCCAAATGTTTGGAGTTCACCGCTTACCTGATTTTTGTTTTGCCCATTTGCAGAACGGTGGTCGGCCGCCTTTGACGTACCAATCGTTCATCGCCATTGCCGGGGAACCACCTGAGCCTCTTATGGAGGAGTACTCTGAACTCCCACCGGTTGGAGACACGGGAGAGTATGAGTTGTTGCCCGTGCCCACAGTGGAGGAGCTTGGGTATGGGGATATCAGCCAGGTACGAGCGGAGTCAAGATTGGTCCAAAGAAGTAGTATTTCAGTTTCTGCTCGATGGGGCTTGAACTGCTGGATGGCCATTTGCAGGAGGAGATTCCGCCATTCCGAGGAGGTGAGACAGAAGCTCTGAGGAGAATGAAAGAATCAATTGAAAATAAGGTGGGGTGCTTCTGGAATGGCATATCCTGATTCAATTCATCCATTGGTTTTTGTTAGCTGTTAGCTGTTTGTACAATTGATCTCTTTTTTTAAAGCTTGTACAATTGATCTCTCTGTGATTTTCTCTTGTTTCTGTAGGAATGGGTTGCCAAATTTGAGAAACCTAAGGGTGACCCATCTGCCTTCCTCAAACCTGCAACAACTGTCTTGTCACCATATCTCAAGGTGAGTTTTGTCACTGACCCGGTGCAGGTAGTTGTTCTTCCCCATTTATCTTAGATTGCAGTGTTGAGACGGATTGTCATGTTGCAGTTTGGCTGCCTGTCGTCCAGATATTTTTACCACTGCATTCGGGATGTCTACAGGAGTGTCAGAAATTATACAAAACCACCTGTTTCATTGACAGGCCAGGTGATTTGTAATTGCATTTATTGGGCTTGAAGGAAAAATCAGGCTGCACGACTTATTATAAGGTGGATCTGAGTGCATGACTCTTGTTCTTGTAACAGTTGCTGTGGCGAGACTTCTTCTACACAGTGTCTTTTGGGATTCCTAATTTTGATCAGATGAAAGGAAACAAAATATGCAAGCAGGTTTGCTTCCTTCGAACCATATCTTATACACTGATGCCATTTCACGAGCATAGCTGTAACTTAATCCCATTTAGTTTAGATTCCATGGAGTGAGAATGAGGAGCTATTTGTTGCATGGAGAGACAGCCGGACAGGGTATCCATGGATTGATGCTATCATGATTCAGGTTCTCTCTAGTGAACTTTGCAAGAATAGGGCACTTTGCTCCTTGTTCTGTTTTCTGTTACTTTAATTGCAGCACACATAACTACCAGAGTATGTGTCTATGTGATAATGTTCTTTTCGTGTACTGTCTGCTAGCTGAGGAAGTGGGGCTGGATGCATCACCTTGCACGCCATTCAGTTGCTTGTTTCCTGACGCGTGGTGATCTGGTATTATATATGAAACTTGCTTCGGATAAGAAACTCTGCTGGGAATTCTATGCCTAGTTTGGTCCCTTTTTTTTGCGTAGTTTTACTTAAACCTACTTGATAGAACATACATGTTCGTACTTTAAAATTTTGGTCTTTTGGCAACTTTGTAATTTTTCTAAAGGAAAAGGAAGTCCATGAGAATTGGCCATTTTGCTACATTAATCTCTTCAAATAGAAAATATGGGTTTTGGATTGTTTTGATGAGCCATTCATTGGAGTATTGTGCTGGTGGAATCTTAAAACCATTTAGTTGCATAACAAATTTTTATAAGGACATTGACATTTTTTAAAGATTTGTGGACAATGACATTATGCACCTAAAGTAATTTTCAAAGCCTAATTCCAATCTACCTGGTGTTTCTCATGACGAACTTCTTAACTTTCCGTTTAAAGTTTATCCACTGGGAGAAAGGTCGTGATGTCTTTGAAAGGCTACTGATTGACTCTGACTGGGCCATTAACAATGGCAATTGGCTGTGGTTGTCTTGCTCATCCTTCTTCTATCAGGTTAGACAACGCATATCCTTCAGATGGCATTGGTTATGGACATTTTTGTTCAGCCTAATAGTTTGCTTACTTTACTTCAATCTTATAAAACAGTACCACAGAATTTACTCCCCCATTACATTTGGAAAGAAGTATGATCCTAATGGGAACTACATCAGACATTTCATTCCAGCGCTGAAAGGTACTTCTGAAGTCAGAACTCGGAAGAAAGCATTTTTTTTGGACAAAGAGAACGAAACATTTTTCTTTTGCACAATGCTATATTCTATTAATTTAGACATGCCGAGGGAGTACATTTACGAGCCTTGGACTGCTCCCCTTAGCATCCAGAAGAAAGCCAAATGTATTATTGGCAAAGACTACCCGAAACCAGGTAAAAGGAACACTATCTGAAGACGTAGTTAGAAATAATTAATGCACCTTTGAACACTCTTTTGGTTTTACAGTGGTTGATCATGAGACTGCAAGCAAAGAGTGCAGAAAGAGGATGGGAGAAGCTTATGCGTCGAGTCGCCTTGATTCCAACCCTTCAAGAGGGAAACCCTCAAACATGTCACGGAGAAAAAAGTCTCACGGTGACCAAGGTGCCTCAAACTCGTCAATTGCCAAGATAATGAAGAGGAGTCGAGCTGAGTGATGCGCAGATCCCCTCCTGTGACAACATTACAAAATTAAGCTGTGACAACGAACGACTGCCTGCAGCAGTCATCTGTAGCATCCTGATGAAGTAGTTTAACTGAAAAGGAAATGACTTGCGATCCTTTCTGAATTGTAGCATCTATACCAACAATGAACGAAGAGATCTATAACATGTATTTTTTAGAGGAAGAGAGATCTCTAACATGTGATGGGTGCATAATCATGTAATGTATCACACAGAGTCTGGTAGGAAAAACAAAAAATTTGGGGGGTGGAGTTGGAAGGAGGGGTGGTGGGCCGAGACCAACGCTGCCCCACGTAAAGCAGGCTCCACGGCAGGAGCCCAGCCAGCTGCGTGGGAGGGGCCCATTAGTTTCGGGTGTCCGTCATCGAAATGGGCCACAAGAGAGCCCACTACTGGTCCAACCCGGGCCGCGCTTTTAACAACGTCTGCTCAGGCCCATCTTTGCCCTCCTACCAACCCCGAATGGTGGGCCGCGACGCGCTTATTTGAGCCTGGTTCGCTGAGAGTAGGACAACGATACGGTACTAATGTCGTTGTCATACGCGTGTACGTGTACTGTATGTATAGTAGCCTCCACGCGACGATCGACAGATGGGCTAAAATCCCAGCCCAATTGCACGCCAGGCCCAAATTCCACTGCGAGAAGAGAGACCGAAACGGAACGATTCCGTGCGCCTCGCGCTCGTACCAGCGACGAACTGAGGCAATGTGTGGTTGCGACAAAAAAAAAAAAAAACCCGAAAACGCATCGCGAAAGGCCGGTTTCTTGAACGTAACAAAACGATTCGGGACTAATATACCAGGACGATACGCCAGCTCAGACAGAGCGTGCAATGGAATCACTGCCCCAAGGAAAAAGCTAAGGAGCGTCGGGTCGCACCAATGCGCGAGCGCGCGACCTGCAGGGCCTGTAGTCCGGCGGTTGGGAGATGGACCATCACCCACGAGAATCTTTTTAAATTTTACTTCTATAAAATGCGATAATTTTCTCATGAATTGTTCATTTTTAATTCTGATCGCACCACCGTGTTTTTTTACGATAAGATCTATAAAACAAGACCCATGTTATATATGTTTTGGAATAGTTTTTATAATCTAGCAATTTATATTGAAAGTACAGTAGCTACTTATGTATTAGGTGCGTGACAACTTATGTATAAACCTCTCAACATAATATGAGATAAATTGCTTAAAATAATTTTTATCCTCCATTATATTGTCTCTCTATGAACTATCTACATAAGTAAACACATTGTCTCTATACATACTATTCTTTGCACATGAGTTGTTACACAATCTTTGTATAAATTGATACATTTATTTCTATATAAATTCATTACTAAACTAGTAGACATATAATAGAAGTTGGTACATAATAATTGTACAAGTTTTATACTTTACCTCTAGGTATCAGGATGTATATATATCGTTGTCTACTAATCTGTACATAAATTTGATACATACGTTGTTACACAATTTGTACATAAGTTACTTACTCACAATCAACATAACTTTACAGCCGCATAAAATAATTTTAAAACATATCATATATGGATCTTGTTTTGTTGATCTCATTTCAAAGAACACAATGATACAAATGGATTTAGAAATGGACACTTGATGAAAGAGCAATGGTCATTTAAAAAAAATTATACGTGGCTGGATAAGTTTGGTGTTTGAGATGCTGAAGTGGCTTTAAGTGATGTCCATTCCTCCTCTTCGCCTGAATGAAGTTAAAGAAGCTTGGCAACCCTGCCACTGTTACCTTGGTTTCACTAGTAAGCACGATGAGGCTGGGAGTAGAAACGAGATCATCCGGTCGATACATCCTACGACCCCAGCTGAGTGCCATCCACAGCTTACGATGAGGATGTATGCGTAATATTAAACAACAATAAATATGCTACACGAAGAAAATATTAGGTCCTATTTGGATAGAATAAAAGTGCATGACTAAAGTTTAATTCTAAATGTGATAATGGGTTAAACATGGACTAATTACTAACTAATTTTGACTAATGAGATCTAACCACCAATTAGCAACTATCTTTACAATTAGTTTATTTGCTTCACTTTACTCAGATTTGGCGACAACTCAAGAAGTGACCTGCTTTAGTTTTTTTGGCCAAAAAAAGAGAAAAATATTCTGGTTTACAAAATTCTAAACCAGTTATGGGTACACACAAAGAAAGGAAGGAAAACAAAGGCTATGCAAGGAACAAAAGAGAACACACATAACAAGCGACACCCTGGTAGATTGAGATAACACAATCAAGGACCCAAAACCAAATGATTTTTTTGTAGCATACCCAAACCGAAAGGAATTAATAAAAGGATTCGGCTCACAAATCATATATTGACCTATAGCTACTTTCGCTCCTTTCCCTGCTATGAGAGGTAGATCGTGTAGCTGCCGTGCGACGTGCTGGATGCTTCTTCCTGCGTCGAGCCATCTTTCTTGCGGAGAGAAGGCTCGGTTATGCTGTCGAACACTGGCCTTTTAGGGGCACGGATCTGTGAGCTGCTGTTGTTGAGCATTGTAATCACTGCATACATGGTAGGCCTGTCGTTGGGCGATTGCTGCACGCAGAGAAGGCCTATCTGCAAACATCTCTCCAGTTCGAACAGGAGCTCAGGCTCCGGTTGGGAAACTGCTGAATCCAGAAGCTCAGTGATCCTATGTTGATTCCAAAGGGTTAAACAACTGTCATATATACTTGCCCAAAAATGAAAAAGGTCTTTGCATAATTTCTGGCAGCAGTATGCTCACATCAGAAAGGAGCGTTGGTGTGTTTCTGTTCTTTTGGCCACTGACTATCTCCAGCATGATAACTCCAAAGCTGTACACATCGCACTTGAGCGTTAAATACCGTTCCATCATGTATTCTGGAGCCGTGTACCCCCTTCGGTAAAAAGAAATCAGTTCAATATCAAAACCTTAACAATAAAGGATCTATACTGGTATAAGAAAAAGGTCATCTATTAAAATTCCGCGTCGGCATGTAATGTGAAATACTATGTAAAAAAGGGAAAAAGTTCAAATTACTCCCTTCAGGAAAGTTCAAATAACCCCCTAAACTATGTTTTGGTTCAATTTACCGCCTAAACTATGCTATTTGGTTAAACTTACCCCATATTGCAATTTGTCCTTTTTATTTCTCCATACACAAGTTGAATTTTAATTTGATATTTGGATGGTGGTAGTTGACATCATAATCTATATTAAAAAATATTTTATGAATTTTTCATTATTATTTATATAATTTTGTATCTCTAGTATAAATTTTGCCATTAAATATCCTACCCTATCAAAATAATAATAAAAAATTTATGATATATTTTTCTAACATGTCTTATGATGTTTGCTATTTTCTTGCAAAATTTGAACTTAAGATTCCACTTGTGCGTAGAGAAACAAAAGAGACAAATTGTGTTAAGGGGTAAATTGAACCAAATGGCATAGTTTAAGGGGTAAACTGAACAAAAAATATTTTAGGGGGTTATTCAGACTTTGGTTATACTTTAGTTATACTTTAGGGGAGTAATTTGAACTTTTTCCAAAAAGGAAAAATAATAAAAGCCTAGCTGCTATGAATTGAAACAGTAGCTAGGGACTTCAGGTTTTGATCATACGCTGTTTGTACTAGTGTTGGATCTGTCTGGTCAACAACAAAGAATTTTGCAGTGCCAAAGTCTGCGATCTTAGGCCTCCAATTGTCATCCAGAAGAATATTGGACGGTTTTAGATCTCTGTGAATCACTTCCTCGTTTAGTCCATGAAGATAAGAAAACACCTTTTGCAACCCCTCGAATTATTTCCAGCCTACGCTCCCAATTCAGCAAAGCATGAAGTTTTGGATCTTCTCCTGTTAGTTCCATAGATAGCAGAGATTATGACCGTAAGACACATGTTAATGTATATTGTATACTTATGTGTATTGTGATGTACCAGATATGTAGAGTTCCAAACTCTTGTTCTTCATGTACTCGTAGACTAGTATCCGCTCATTCCCATCCTTGCAGTAATGGAGGAGTTGAACAAGGTTGTTATGCTTGAGCTTCGACATGACGTCCACTTTCTCATGAAAGCCTCACCACCTTCATCAACTTGAGGAGATTGTATGATCCTCTTTACAGCAACCTTTCTACCATCAGGTAAGCGCCCCTGGGATATTACAACTCGATATTATGATACTGACTTTGAACAGTAACACATAATCACATTAAGATTAATAAGTTTTGACAAGCTATACACTAGAAAGAAGCAAGGGTGCATAGCAACAACCCACCTATTATGGTGGTGTTACTTCACATGTCATCATTTTTCTAAACAATATACATGGTATAGCCAATCGAAAAATAGCCACAACACTAGAAAAAAAGAATCCAACAAAAAAAAAGAAAGACAACATAATAACACAAAACCTGTCAAATACCAAACAGGCCATCCCAAAAATCGATAACAAACCCGATATCTATAATAAAAACTACCACTACCGAGAAATAGTTTTTTTCCCAAGAATTTTTATGACACATAAATAGCAGAACCTAATAAAAAATAAAAATAGAAGTAGTACACAAACCTCATACACAACTCCAAATCCTCCACGACCGATGATATTGCTCTCGGAAAAATACCCTGTTGCCTCCTTCAAACTAAGCAGCTCAAGAGAAGGGACAAGAACCGAAGCAGGAACAGAACTAGATGTGACACTCTGAGCAGGACTACGATGATGTTCAACAGAAGGGAAACTCGGAGCAGAACTATGAGCACCTGGAACATCCAATGCGCACGCAGTAATTGTAAAAATTGAATCGAAGAGCAAAAATGAAAAAGAAAGAAAGAAGAGATAGCTGCAATTAAGTTACCTGAAATTGTTCGTCCCCTGCGCCTCCTAATCAGAATTAGAACCAGCAGAACGAGGAGAATCACAACGACGGCAGCTACGGATGCAGCAACAACCGGCGCAGTAGGAAACGCCCGTGGCGACGAGGGGCGGGATCTCAGACTCGGCCAACCTCAGGTACAGGTCCTGGCCGTGGTCGACGTACGGAAGATCTATGATATCATCCGTCCACATGGCGCAGCCGCTAGGGACGTCGCCACCCCTGATGTCCGCGGCGGCGTAGGCCAAGCACGAACAGTTGGCGAGGCACCTGGCGCGGCACTCCTCCAACGAGATGCTCCTGTCCACCGAGACGTTGTGCGCGTCTGGAAGTTTCACCGCGTGCACCAACAGGAAACCGTCCGTGGTCGCCCCATCGCCGCAGTCAAGCTTCACGTTTCGCCGGCACCCACCCGAGGTGTCCCTCGAGTTCCACGCCGCCGGCGACGCCGGGCTGAACCCGTTGAGGCAGCTGCAGAACGACGTCGATGCGGCGCCGGCGTTGCACAGGCCGAACGCCCCGCAGTTGCGGTAGGAATCGCAGACGTCCCTTGGGCCCTGGAAGTAGGTCTGCCATGCCCGGGCGTCCGAGTCCCACACCAGGCGCCTGACCACGCCGGTGTCCAGCAGCACGATGTAAGTCAAGGGCCCGCCGGGTTTCGCGATGATGTAGCTGTAGGTTATCTCGCGTGGGCTGATAACCATCTCGTGCTCCATCACGTTCGTGTACGTCAGCACCTCCGGGATGCCGCTGAACCACCGGCCATTCCACGGGCCCGCGCGGTACTTCTTGGCGTTGCCTTGCCACACGACATTGTCGGGCAGCCCGGTGGTGTCCAGCGCGCGACGGTAGGGCCCTGGAGACGGGTCATCGGCTGAACGCCATGAGGTGAGGTACCACTCGGCTCCGTTCCAGAAGTCCTTGCCAATCTTCATCCCGGATAGCATGGCGTTCGACGGGAAGTCGAACGACTGCCACATAATGGTGGCGGTGGTGCTGCCTCGGTTGCGCACGACTAGGTTGCCGGAGCTTAGGAGCTGGGCCTCCACGGGGGAGGTGCTTGTGGAGTTGGACGACCAGGCAACCTGTCCGGAGCCGTCTCGCACGACAAGGCTACCTGTGTCGCTGATCACCAGCGCCCCAGAGTTGCCATCGATAGGGTGCTCACGGTTGGCCACCCAGCAGACGGCGTCACGGGAGACGGTGAACCAGATGCCGACGTACCTCTTGGTTGACACCCCGGGGGAGAAGAAACCCAAGGTGAATGTGCCATCGGCCGAGACGAGCGTGTCATTGTCAGTGATGTTGCGGCCCTTGCTGAACGTATCTCCGGCGGTGAAGGCTCTATGGGAAAGTAGTAAGAGCGAGAGCACAAGACTCAGGAGGAGGTGGATGCAGGTTGTTTCCATGGTCTGGGATATGGCTCTTGCACGCATGGGAGTTTGAGCCATGGGTATGTAAGAAAGGCTACAACAGAGTACATGCTTTAAAGCAAACTTTGGGTCAAAAGCATTTTAACTCAACTTGAGAACCACAGCGTTGACCCTTTCATTTTTACCATTTTAGAAATGGCTGTTGGAAATGCAAGTCAACTGTTGCCTGGTTTTGCAGCCCCTGTTTGCTTTTTTTAGTAGTAGAAACCAGGGATGAGCCCCCAATTTGGAATAGCGAAACCACATAACCAGTGTCTGACTGTACAAAGTTTACCCGGTTTTGTTTTACATTCAGTGCGCTCGTTTAAAGAACATATGACAGATCAGTGGTTGAAGTATTGAAATCGATAGATGGTGGTCATCTTTTTTGTTTCATTTGCAGTTTTTGTCAACTTGCCCAGCATGGTTTTTCACTCTGGTGACACATTAGAAGAGTTTTTGTTTTTTGAGGCAACTGAGGTTAGCCTGTTAGGAGGACCCCATCTGACTAGAATATTACTCAACTGAAGTCACCTGTTACAGAATCGCTCAGAGCCTAGGAAAACTTGAAAAAAGCAGGGAGGAGAGGGACACGTCTAAAACTAGGAGGGACGAGGGAGATCACACTCAGAACATGGACATACAAACACCAAGACCACGTAGCGGCAACATGCGTAGTGTGCCGAGTCAGAAACTCAGAACGCCGCGGGCCCGCGCCCGGCCTGGAAAGCCGTAGGGTCCAGTGCTGACTCTTGCTTGATCCCTCGGGCCTAGTTTCACATCCGGCCCAGTTGAAGAACGGTCGGCCCAACAAATAGCCCATCGTTTAGGTTAAGGAAATAAATATCCCCATCGTTTGGTTAAGGAGATAAATCTCCCGCCTGCCTCTCTTAGTATACAAATTACTCCTTCCGTTCCGAATTATAGATTGTTTTAGATTTTCTAAGTTCGTACCTTTTACTACTATGTATCTAGACATAATATATATCTACGTGCATAGGAAAAACCTATAAATATAAAAAAGCCAAAACGACTTATAATTTGGAACGGAGGAGGGAGTACAAAACTGTAGGCAATGGGGTTGGGGATTATATTGTTGGCAATTTGCAAATACTACAGGCATACTTAGAAACTATTGGCTGTTGGGAAAAAAAATACTAAGGGCTACTGATACTGTAGATCATTTATAGAAAACTGTAGGAAAAGATGAAAAGTCTTGTAGTGTTCTAACTCGACCTCAGGCTGTGGTAGTGATCCTATGTTGATTCCAAGGCCTGCAAAGTAGTAAAGTGTTATGTTTCCTTCATAGATGAGCATGCCTTGTATAATTTTTGTTGTAAAATAACAAAACAGTACCAATTTGGCGCCACGTTGGAATAGAACCACCACTTTTTATTAGGGTTCAGGGCTGAAAAATGTTCGGTTTAACTTGAACGAATTCAAGGGTCAAAGTTGTTTGGCACTGAACTTCGAGACATCACAAGACCAGACTCTCATGACAAAAATATCTAGAGGCTAAATAGACCTTTTCAAAATGGGAAAATTGCTGGTACTTGTGCCTTGCTCTTCATTCTGACGCTACACACGTAGATTCGTCCGACTCGTGGACGACTACGACCACACGTAGCACATGGAGCATGGTCGCACACACCAGCGCAGCTTCACACGTCATAGTCGTAACACAGTCAGGAGTGGCCGGCCTACTGTAGACTTTTCTTTTCTTGATAACCTATGTGTCTTTGTTGGCGACATCATACTCAAAGCAACTTGATCATATTCATTACTACCAGCTGTCCTAACAAAATGAGAAAACAAATCTAAGCAAACTGACTCCATTCACTGGTCTTACGTGTCTCATTTTCCTAAAAAGAACTCCGTATCACAATAATTGATACTCCATTCCGTTTGAAATTACAATACGCATTTCGTTTAGTTAGGACAAGCTTTTGACCAATAAGTACTACTCCCTCCGTTTATGTTTATAAGACATGGTGTTACTTGGCACGGTCTTCCAAATTATATTTTAACCATTCATTTATCTTATATTATATTATTTAATTATAGTTATAAATTTATAATTATTGTATAGTATATTTGGTTACAAATCCAACCACATAAAGTTTATAGTATAAAAATAAAAAATTGATAGTTAAACTATTATCAAAGATCATAAAGTTTGAATCTTGATATGCGCGTCGCCTTACAAATAAAATAAAATGTAGGGAGTACATAATTTTTATGCCACAAAGTTGATATTGTTAGATTCGTTTTGAAATACTTTCTTATGACTATATTTTTTGTATTATTTAAATAAAAAATTAATAGAGTACTTATTGGTCAAGGCCTTATCTTGATGAAACAAAATACGCCTTGTAGCGATGTTGTTCATCCTAGAGATGGAACCCCTGCAGAAGCTACTTGATCCGGCAACCAGACAGCATGAGTTGTCACCGGTGCACAGGGCAGCAAAGCTGAGAAGTAAGTTTATTTGCAGATGCTGCTGTAATTTTCTTAAATCCGATAAGGGAGGAAGTGAAGGTGGTTCAGGATATCCTACAAGCGTCTGGAATGGTGTCAGGATGGTCAATCCAAGGAAGAGTGCGGTGTACCCGATAAGATGTGAGCAGATCAATGTGGAGGAAGTAATGCACTGGTTCCGATGCCCGGTGAAATCCTTGCCTTGCACATACTTGGGATTGCCTTTGCATGTCAGACAACTGAGAAGAGTGGAGATCCAACGGTTTATTGATAAAATAACTGCAAAACTACCAGGGTGGCAAGGAAGATTGCTAAACAGATCGGGGCGTTTGAAAGTGATAAACAACGACCTCGATACCGGTATATCACCTCACAGCGTTCGCACTGAAAAAATGGGCAGTCAAGAAAATTGATAAAATCAGACGCGCTTATATGTGGAAAGAAGCGACGGAGGTGAATGGAGGTCACTGTTTGGTGCAATGGGCAAGAGCGAAGAGGCCAAAGAAGTTTAGCGGCCTGGGCATATTTTCAGTAGGGCGTTGCAGCTTAGATGGCTGTGGTATGAATGGGTCGATCCAAAACGGCCATGGGTGGGCACACAACAACCACCGATTGCAGCAGTAGACAGGCAGCTATTCAGGGCGTCGATCAGTGAATGAGGATCCGGAGAACCACAGCTGGACGAGAGTGCTCTGGAGAATGACAGAGGTGGAGGAAATGGTCGAGTTTGTTCAGTTGTGGGACTTGATCATGCAGGTCACGTTGACAGAAGGAGTGGACACCATCAGATGGAGATGGACAGCCAATGGGGAGTACTCGGCTAAATTGGCATATAATGCCCAATTCCACGGATCCTTCTGTTCTTTCCAAGCGATGGAACTCCGGCGCGCACAAGGAAAGCACAAGTTCTTTGCATGGCTTCTTGTCCAGACCATGTTACTCACTGCATATAAGCTAATGAAGAGGAACTGGCCATGTAATGAACAATGCGTGCTATGTGATCAATTTCATGAAACTGTTGCCCACCTCTGTTTGCATTGCCCTTAAGCAAGGGAAGTCTGGAGCCTGGTTGCAGCTTGGTCAGGTCCTGGATCCTAACAGAACAGTAGAAGAATGGTGGAACATGGAGCTTCAGGGATCCCGCAAAATGAAAGAAGAGTAAAGGCAGCAGTGATGATGTACATGGCATGGAACTTGTGGAAGGAAAGAAATAAAAGAACTTTTGAAGGTAGAAAGTATGCAACAATTACGAGTTCTGTGGTTCATCAAGGATGAAATGGCCATCAGAGTCCAGGCGACAGGGAGGGATGTGCATCTTAGTTTTTACGATTAATGTGTCTGTTATTGCTATCAAACGAGATTGTATAATAATTTATGTAATAAACTCTATGTAACCCCGGAACTGCTTCTCCTGCTTCTCCTTCTTATATGATATGACAGCGCTCCTGCTAACTTTCCTTAAAAAAACACCTTGTAGTTTCAGTTGGAGAGAGTATATCTTACCACTAAAAAAAGGTTAGCGCTGTTGGTTCTCATCATATGGTCTTTAAGGTGCAACTTGTAATGTAGTTTTCTAGATATAGTTATGATATCTAGTAAAATTACAAAGATATAAAACACATATAAATTTTATGTTTTTGAACATCATATTGGAAAGCTATTGACAGTTAAAGTTTTAAAAGTGATGGGATCTTGGTCAAGTATTGTGACCATACTATTGATTAATAACAAGTCGGCTTCGATGACTGAGGAAATTTTTCTGTATCCATCATCATAGAGAAAGAGATAATCCTTACTGATTGACAATTACTCCCTCCATCTCAAAAAATATGTCATTTTGCGATTCAAAATTTATCCCAAAAAATAAGTCGTTATACTCAATTTGGTATGTGTGCATGTGCATATGGGCATGCAGCAGTCAATTAGCACCAAATATGGTTAATAAATAGGGACAATCGGGATTATTTTACCTCCTCGTTAATCTGTCCTAAAATTTCTAGGATGACATGTTTTTTGGGATGGAGGGAGTAGTTTACGACGACCGAGGAGAGTATTTTTTGTATCCACATTCTTAAGTCCCTAACTGATTGGGAACGGCAAATTAATAGCCACAGTTTTACACCACGAAGCTGATATCGTTAGATTCGCATTCAAAATACTTTCTTATGACTATACTTTTTGTATCATATAAATAAGAAACTAATAGGGTACTTATTTGTCAAGGCCTTGTCTTGCTGAAACAAAATACGGCCTTGTAATTTCAGACGGAGAGTATATCTTACCACCTAAAAAACGTTGGCGCTGTTGGTTCTCATCACGTGGTCTTCAATTAAGGTGCAACTTCTAATGTATAGTTTTCTAGATATAGTTATGATATCTAGTAAAATTACAAAGATATGAAACACATAAATTTTATGTTTCTGAACATCATATTGGAAAGCTATTGACAGTTACAATTTTAAATAGCAAGTCGGTTTCGATGACTGAGAAATTTTTTCTGTATCCACAATCATAACACAAGTGGGGAAGGAAGATCTTCACTCATTCATTAAGTGCTTGCGGTGAGACGCCACCCACAACAAACGAAGGGGGTGGAGGGATACTGAAGAAGGAACAATTGTCTTAATGCTACGCTGGGATCAGCAGCTTCCAGTGAAGACAAAATGAGTCGGGCAGGAAGAGGAAGATCGTGCGGGAAGCTGCATCCCATTTTGGTTTGGCGAGAGGGAGGCAGCGAAGCACCTGGACTATGGAGGTTAGTTGATTCTCGAAATCAGGTCGTTCGGAAAAAAAAAACTGCCGCTTTCTTTTTTTTGAAAGGAACGGCAAAAGCTTTGCCGTAAATTTTATTAGAAGAGAATCTCTACCTATTATTAAAGCAAGTAACATCTCTGCCTGTATTTTCGTCCGTCGTGGTTATTTTGCAAAAAAGTCCCTTGACTTTTTAGTAATCAACCCTCAGTCCAAATGTTGAAAAGAGGGGAGCTCGGGTAGAAAAAGAAGGGAAGGGAGGGGGTTAACGGGAAAAACACTTCTCCTTTCTTCACAACAGAGAGGCGGAGGGAGATTGGGCGCGGGCGGCCGGCAGCGTCGGTGGTGCGGCGGCCGGCGTCCTGAGCTCGGCCGCGGCCGTGAAGAATAGGAGGAGGGAGAGTGTGAAGGGAGGTCCTCTCTCCTCCTCACCTCGGCGAAGGAAGCGCTGGAGGCGGCGACGGATCTGGCGCCAGACGAGGGAGCTCCTCGGGGAGGTCCACATTCTTATATATCTTAAGTCCCCAACTGATCGGCAACGGCAAGTTGCTACAACCTGTCTTTCTCGTCTACGTTCTCGACGCGCAGAGGACATGGAAGCAAACTGGAGCCACCTTCTCAACCTCCTCCTGGTTCTACTTTCTCCCATAGCCTTCGCCGCCGGTTTTGCTGACACGCTCGGCAAGGCTGGCAACATCACCGGCGACGAGACGCTCGTCTCGGCCAATGGAACATTTACCATGGGTTTCTTCTTCCTCGGGCCGTCAACCAACAAGAAGTACTACCTAGGCATATGGTTCTCAGTGTCTAGTAGTGATGCCATCTGCTGGGTGGCCAACAGTGAGCGCCCTCTCTCCGACAAGACCGGCGCGCTGGTGCTCAGCGACACGGGGAGCCTTCTCCTGCGAGACGGCTCCGGCCAGGTCGCGTGGTCGTCCAACTCCACCATCGCCTCCTCTTCATCGGTGGAGGCGCAGCTCCTCGAGACCGGCAACCTGGTCGTGCGCGACCAAGGCAGCGGCAACGTCCTGCTTTGGCAATCGTTCGATCACCCGTCGAACACCATGCTGTCCGGCATGAAGGTGGGCAAGAACCTGTGGAGCGGAGCCGAGTGGCACCTCACGTCTTGGAGATCGGCCGACGACCCGTCACCGGGGCCCTACCGCCAGGTGCTGGACACCAGCGGCCTACCGGACTTCGTCTTGTTGGACGGCAACGCCACGATCTACCGCTGTGGCCCCTGGAACGGCCGGTCGTTCAGCGGCGTCACGGAGGCTTTGGGGAACACGTACACTGACCTGCTCACGTTGGGTGTGACGATTAGTCCGGGAGAGATCTCGTACAGTTACACTTCTAAACCCGGCGCCGCCTTGACTCGTTTGGTGGTGACGGACGACGGCAAGGTCAATCGCGTCGTGTGGGATAAGAGCAGCCGGGGATGGACGCATCAGCCCATCTTTCAAGGCCCAAGGGATCCCTGCGACGACTACGGCAAGTGCGGATCGTTTGGTCTGTGCGACGTCAGTTCGGTGTTGTCCTTCTGCGACTGCCTCAGGGGCTTTAGCCCTGCGTCGCCTTCGGCGTGGAGTAGGGATACCTCGGGCTGCCGGCGGAACGTGAAGCTGCAGTGTAGTAGCAATGGGGTCACGACGGATGGCTTCGTGCTGGTGAAAGGGGTGAAGCTTCCCGACACGCACAACGCATCGGTGGACATGGGCATGTCGATGAAGGAATGCAGGAGTAGGTGCCGCGCAAACTGTTCGTGCTTGGCCTACGCCGCCGCGGATATCCGGGGAGGCGGTGTTCCTAGCGGCTGCGTCATGTGGACGGATAACATCGTCGATCTTCGTTATGTCAACCATGGGCAGGATCTGTACCTGAGGCTGGCCAAGTCTGAACTAGGTATGGTGCTTATTTCAGCTTTCCTACAAGCAAAATTTAGCTTTAATAAGGATGAGCGTCAACCAAGATAAGCTTGTTTTGTTTGATACACGATAGGGACTACCTGATGCAAATCCAATTTTATTTTCTTCAGAAAAGACGACCGTGCTTGATTGCATTCCTTCTTTATCTTTTACCAATTAATTTTGACATTACAGACAAGGATTTCCCTCTCGCGGCTGTTGTTGCACCGGTAGCGTTCGTTGGTGCTGCACTTGCCCTGTTCCTCCTGATTTGGTGGAGAAACAAAACCAAACGCAACGCCTCAGGTATGTACGTGTACCATTAGATCGTGCAGGGACAGGGAATAGTTTTTTTTAAGGAGGCTACGGCAGGCAAGAAGTTGGCCTGAACATTTATATCTATATGCAAGATTGTTGAATACAGGATTTGAGAGCGTAGGGCGCAAAGAGAGAAGGGGAGACTAGTTCACACTGTTACGAAAAAATATGCTCCACAGCCGTAGGGAATTGGCCACTCTTGACTGGCGTAGTCAGGGCTTCCAAAGCTCTAGATCAGAGGCCATGGCGAGGATGGTGAAGCACACCGGGGTGAAGACGTTGTTGAAGAAAAAGTGAAATAGTTATTGGGGCTATCGACCATTGAATTAAAATAAAATAGTTTGGATTCATCCCTCTATGATAGAAAAAGTGAAATAAAATCGGAATAGTTTTATTTATTTACTTATAATATTTTATTTAATAGTTGGAATATTTTTCCATAGACCAGGAACAATATTGCAAACACAATAGATTTTTTTTTTCTAGAAAACATGTCACCCCTGATTTTTAAGAGCATTTTGTTTCTTTATCCGTAATATTTCATTCCACTGATGAAATATTTTTTCTTATGCTGGAACATTGCAAATCTGACATATTTTTGCCAAGAAATATGTCGACAGATAGATAGTGTTTCTCATAATAATTTCCGTTTTGTAGAACAAAAACACATCGCTTATCCTTTGGCCGGATCGTGCAAAAACCAAATATTACCTCGAGCACACTTCATTTGGAATTTGGACCATGCATTAGTACATGCTATGCACGTTGAACCATTATTAACAATATATAAGTGTCTCTTTGAACCTTGTAGTTTACAATAATCTTTAAGTTTGCACCATGGTTATGGATGGAAGTGGAACAACACTGAGTCTGCTCGTACTGCAGATGGTCCTTGGAGCCCAACTATGGGCGATCTCTCTTTCGATCTGCCTACTGTAAAGATGGCGACGGGGGATTTCTGCCAAAGCCATGTTATTGGTGAAGGTGGATTCGCTGTAGTGTACAAGGTGCTTCAAATGTGACTTTATTTACTCGAAATCCACGTTGTGTTAACGTAGCGTAGGCTATTATTGTTTGTCCCCATTGCAATGCTGATAACCCCTACCACTAGGGCGAATTACCTGACGGGAGAACGGTTGCGGTGAAGAGGTTGAAGCAGTCAGCTCTCACCGACAAAGGCAGGAGCGATTTCGCAAGGGAGGTGGATGTGATGGCCAATGTCAGGCATGGCAACCTCCTCCGTCTCCTTGCCTACTGCAACGAAGGCGGCGAGCGCATACTGATTTATGCCTTCATGCCCAACAAGAGCTTAGACCTCTACATATTTGGTACCTATCTCTGCACATCCATATACTGTCACGAACTGCTGGGTAAATCAGCTACCTTTTGCATCCTCATGTGCGACGCGTTATTCATAAGCTTCTATCTTGAACTGATGACAGGCGAACCTAGCGACCGCGCTAGGCTGAACTGGAGGCAGAGGTTGGATATAATCCATGGCGTCGCGCACGGCGTCGCATATCTTCACCAGGGATCGGAGGAAAGCGTCGTCCACAGAGATCTCAAGCCTTCCAACATACTACTAGATGATAACTGGAAACCAAAGATAGCCGACTTCAACACTGCCAAGTTGTTCATCAAAGATCAGCCAGATCAGTCTGATCCGACCATTGTTGTTTCACCGTAAGTTACTCCACATTCTCCGACTAGCTTAAATTGTGATCTTTTAAATTATTCTGGGGTGAACTCTCCAACTAATTGCTGGTTCCTTGAGAGGTGCATTCATTTTTCGTTAAAGAATAATCATATGCAGGAGTACATGATTTCTCTTTCTGTCCACTGCTTGAATGGGCTTGATCTATTTTTAATGATATGACTGACTACCTAAACACCAACTGCCAAGGGGATATGCATCTCCGGAGTATTTGCAAGGCGAGATGACACTGAAGTGCGACGTGTACAGCTTTGGTGTCATCCTGCTAGAAACCCTTAGCGGGCAAAGGAACAGCCCCACAAAGGGAGCAATTTCAAATGTAAGTTCATCCGGAGATTTCGGTCATTTGAGCACTGTAATGAGTAACCAAAGGCCTCGTGCAACTGTAAGTAAGCTACGATATAAATCCTGGTGCAGGCACGGGAGTTCTGGCAGCAGGACAGGGCGATGGCTCTTCTCGATCCAACGGTTCCCCTGCCTCTGTCTACGCCTGATTCCGAGATGAGGTCCGAGCTCGAGAGGTACGTCAAGATTGGGCTTCTCTGCGTGCAGGAGGCACCGGAAAACAGGCCGGACATGTCCGCCGTTGTCGCCATGCTCACCACCCGGAACTCAGACATCAACCTGCTGCCGCGCGCTGCGCTGCAGAACGTGGCCGCTGCCACATGTACATGAGATGAGGAAGATCTCCTCTCCAGAGTCTGCAACTAGGAAATCGATATTGCTTCCATCTCCATTCAGCATTTTTTTGTGTCACAGTTTTTTGTATCCCAAAAGCTGGTATGTGTTATGTCTGATAATGCCGTGTTAAGCATACTGCTAAGAAAAATACAAGTGAAAAAAGTTCTTACTGCCAATTTAGTTTGATTGATGAAATGTTGCGAAAACCACCTACCGTACATGTGCTCGGTGGACTCTCGCTATTTTCGTCAAATGCTGCTACTCCGTCTTATGCTAGCTGAGTCAAAGCTTCGGAGTTACTACCCTGCTTGAGACTCTTAGCGGGCAAAGGAACGGCAAATCACAGGGGTTGATTCCACGTGTAGGTGCACCTGGACATCCTTGCGATTGTATTATTGGAGTCAAATCCTGCCCTTGATGCAAATTACTAAGCTACTAACCATTTTGTTGTGCAGGCATGGGAGCTGTGGGAGCAGGGCAGGGCGACGGGCCTTCTCGATGAAGCGGTTGCTCTACCCGGACCTGCTGATTCGTCTCTGAGCTGGAGAGGTGCGTCAAAATTGGGCTTCTTTGCGTGCAAGATTCACCGGACGCCAGGCCGGACATGCCCGCCGTTGTCGCCCTTTTTTCTTTCCAGTAGTGGTGGAGTCGAAAATCCTGCTACTTTTTTGCATGCCCTTTTTTCTTTCCAGACAGGCTAAAAGTAGCATGCACCTTGTTTTTGTTCATGCCTTTTTTCAAACCACTATTTTGTACGCCTTGTACAATTCTTTATACTGTTGGAATTTTGTTCTCTTAAACCGGGACACTGCCAATTTGTAAAAGGAGCAACCAAATTTTCAATCCTGTGTTGTCCCTGCTGTTGTCCTAATGCTGCCCTGCTCCAACTATTACATGTGAAACATTTTTTTTTCTCTATACCTTTTAATTTATGCTGGGACATCTTGTACACTGAAACATTTTAAGGACCAATTTGGAATTTAGAAAGCGAAAGATCAAACATTTGGGGGAGTATGGATGACAGGATTATTATGATTATTATCTACCTACTAGTTAGAATATAACATGAACCGTTAAGTATGCACCAACTTTAATCGCTAATTGCATGCTTTTTCTCTCTGTTTTTTTTTTTCCAACTTTGCACCATTGTCCCTGCTTTGACCAACTCAGCGCATCGTCGACCTTGGTTTTGCCATCAACCTAGGCAAGATCAGGGGTAACGAGCCATTGACTTCGTCAATTAGGGGTAATTGTGCAAAATTGAAAAAAAAGGACAAATGTGTAGTTGGAGGTAAAAGTGAGGGCATATACACAATTGTTCCTTTTCAAATTGACTCCAAACCTTATCATGTACCAACTGCCAATACCGGTTTGCTTGATTGACTTGAGAACATACTTGATTGCCAAAGTCTTTTTCTCAATTATAGGCTTGGTTCCAGGTGTGGAGTTCTGCCCCTTTCAAATCCTTCGGAGCTTCTGCACCTATTTAGTACTTTTGGATAATGCCATCCAAGTTCATGGAAGCTACCTGTTGCATAGCCTAGAGGAGTAACTCTGATGTAGGGTACCGCACATCTAGTCCAAAGTTCATGCTAAGACCAGTTCCTTCATACCAATCATGCATTGAGTAGGCAATTTATGGATATTGTTTAATACGATTTCCAGGATTGGCTCACCTGTTGCATGTTTTTAAAATGATTACGCTATGTCTATGGTCAAGATTACGACAATCTTCGTTACCCATGATCTTACTATTACCATGATCTTACTATTACTAATTGGAGATTCATTTTGAAGTATCCACGTGAAGCCATCTAGGATCCTAATTAGACACTCTAGAAAAATAAAGAATTTGTAGAAATTCAAAAAAGCAAAACATCTAGCCCTCAATCCTCCTCTCATGTGAACTTAGAAAACCCTTGATTAGCTTCCCACCTCAAGTACAGATCCGCACCCACGCGGTACTTCCTTGCATATCCAAACAGACTCACGCCTAAAGCAACACCTTCCTCGATGATCTCCTCTCCTTCCCCTCTCTTCGGTGGATATAGGAGGAAACGTATCGATCTATTCAGTCCCTACGTAATCTAAACGAGCACGTCATCTAAATTTAACCAACAAGGCAACAAACCATCCAAACAAATGTGAGGATATATGTATCCTCCACTCTCACGATGTCCACTCGGCCGCCGCCAAGGACATACACGAAGACGAAGAACCAATTCGAACTGCTGTTGGCTGCCCAGCAAAGGTAAGCACGATGACCTTGCTAGCTAGCCTCTTTGCTTCAAAAGGATTTTTGTGATTAACAGCTTCAGTTGTCATGACGTCCACTCCGCCGTCAAGGACCAACACCAAGACGAAGAGCATCTTGATGTGCTGCAAGCTGCCCAGCTAATTAACATAGGTACGCATGCTAATTCCTAGGCAGGACCATCTTGCTTCAAAATGAATTCTGCCGTTGATTTAGTCTAAATTAATACAGATTGCAGTGTTTGATCTGTTTGGTCATCGTAAGCCCACGTGCCAAGAGAGTTTTACACTGATGAAGAAGAAAAAGTAAGTGCATTGCAATTCCATATATTTATTTAAGCATGATTTCATTCTTCTCATTTTTTTTATAATTCAGAATTTTAAGTGCCTTGCCTAGAATTCATCACGCACTGCAATATGGCTTAGAACAGTATGCAACATCAATCGCACAGCACCCAAGATGATACATCAAAGATGGAAAAGATCTGCTGCGAAAGCAAAGCAAGGTATAGTAACTAGGTTGCGAGCCTGCGGTACATCCATGGGTCCTCCCATGAATCCAACAATAATCATATTACGGTTCAGAAGTTCTTCACCGAACACTTAAGGAAAGTACACACGAATGGGAAATAAAACTTTCTTAGGACTTGTATTTCTCCAAAATTGTGAATCCTTATACAGCAGGGGTGCCTCCCCTTTTATATGGAGACCAACCGACTTTTACATACCGAATTTACCATCATTTAACCACTACATTCTATGAATATGCTGTACATTTTGGTAAAGAAAGAGTCCTAACCCAATTTGTATACCCTAAACGGGTCACGCCATCCACGCTGCCAGTGTCACGCTTATAGCATGACCTCCTTCCCCTTCACCTTCGCTTGATGGGCATGTTTGGCAACCATGTGTTAAAGTTTAACACCTGTCACATCGGATGTTTGGATGCTAATTAGGAGTATTAAACATAGGCTAATTACAAAACTAATTACACAGATGGAGTGTAATTCACGAGACGAATCTATTAAGCCTAATTAGTCCATGATTTGACCATGTGGTGCTACAGTAACCAATTGCTAATGATGGATTAATTAGGCTTAATAGATTTGTCTCGCGAATTAGCACAGGGTTCTGCAATTAGTTTTATAATTAGCTCATGTTTAGTTCTCCTAATTAGCATCCGAACATCCGATGTGACACTGTTAAAGTTTAACACCTCGTATCCAAACACCCCTTAGACTGACTCCCGTGTTCTCTGATGAAGAAGTTCCCAAGACCTTGGCACCTTCCACGTGAAGGTGCCTGAGTTTCCGCACCTTCATTCTTGGTCCTCCACAGCGAAGGTGCCTGGACCTTCGCGCCTACCCTTGCTCCGTTGAATCGCCGTTAACTGCAAACATGTTTAAGCGAACACTGCTTACCTTTGCTGGCGACTTGACGAAGGTGGCGTGCGAGGATGACAGATGATATCTCTGATCCAGATCCCCCAACATGCATCACGTGAAACTACACCTAGATAAAGACAGGTACTTAATTGTTCTGTTCTCAATTTATGCTATTTCTATTTCTGCCAAGAAAGCATAAGTGCTATGGAAAATAAGTTAACACGGAACATTCCGTCGGAATGCATCCAATGATTAAAATACAGAGCTGCATCAAGGAGAGCAAACAGTCAAAAAAGACAAAGGAAGCTAATTAAACAATATTAGGAGCATGTTTGGTAGAATTTCATCTGATTCTCATTCTCTATAGGAGCCGATTTCCTGAGAGAAGTGATTCTGTGGCTGAAAGTGATTCTCTATCATAAACTCTTAAAATCAGGATGGAGAATCACTTCACAGAATCAGCAGAGAATCACTTCTTTCTAAAAAAACTATTAGGCAGAGTTCTTACTCGATTCAGGTAACACATTCTCTTTTCTTTTCCAGCAGTAATCCATCAAGGAAGAAACAACCAGTGGACGGAGAAAGAAAAAGGAACAAACGTGCGAGGTTTTATGTGAGCAAAATAAGATATCAAACCTACTTGAAATGACAAATGAGAAAAGCATGTAGAAAAAAAATAGCAAGAAAGTTGCGAACCCCAAAAGGAGAGAGCCACTGCCGGAAACAGTAAATTCGCCGAGTGTAAAAATTTTGCCGAGTGCTTTCTTTCGGGCACTCGACAAACAGCCTATTTGCCGAGTGTATTCAACGGGGCACTCGGCAAACATATTGCACTCGGCAATAAGGTCGTTTGCCGAGTGCCATAAATACGACACTCGGCAAACCGCTCATAGACACTCGGCAAAGGTCCGACACTCGGTAAATAAACGGCGCGTGCATCGCACGTGCACTGTCCGTCACCGGACTGGGCCGGCCGTTAGTCCTTTGCCGAGTGTTGGACGCCGACACTCGGCAAAGAGGCCGTTCGCCGAGTGCCACCCGCCCACACTCGGCAAATCAAGAAGGTCGCTGAGTGCCACTCCAAGACACTCGGCAAACATATTACTTCGCCGAGTGCCTCACCCTGGACACTCGGCAAACACAAGACTTCGCCGAGTGTTTCGTTTTGCACTCGGCGAACAAATTTTTTTTTTCGTTCCCTAGCCTCCACACTTTTTCTACTCCCCACGTAGGAGATTTTGTAATCCATAATAAAAGTTGGTATATTTTGTGGTCTGTTTGCTATTTTTAATGAAATGATTGCATTAATAGGAATTTTTTTATTCATGTCAGATTTTAACTGCAGGTACATGAAATGATGGATTATAATCAGTGGAAAAATTATATCCATATTATGGAGTCCGGATTGAGGTCTCAACCAGGAAATGAAAAGAAATTTTGAACATTGTTTTTGAAAAACACGACCACGAACGTGTGGTTGAATGGTTGTTAAATTCTAAAAAAAGCAAACGAAATATGAAAATCACAAGATTTGTCAAGATATCATGATATTATGTGTGGAGGCTGTGGTAAAAAATTGAGAAGGTTTCACCCAATTTCTGGCATATGATGCTTAGAAGCCGACTCATCTCCTGGAAGGATTCATAGAAGTTAGAGAGGACACAATAAGATTTGTAGTCCAAGTGACACTTGAGTTAAGGTTTGGCTTCAAATCTTTTTGTATAGGCAACATACAACACAGATTGGTTCGTGTCAAAATTTGGAAATTTTTCGGATGTGTTTACTATTTTTTATTGATTAAATGCAATTACAGATTTTTAGTAGATATAAATGCAATTTGCACTATAACTGCATGAAATAATAGAACATTATCAGTAGAAAAATAATTTAACCATTGTTGAGTGATGTTGACACGATTTTGCCCAAGTATATTAGAAAAAGTTCAGTAAAATACGTCATTTCATGTACACTTTGCCGAGTGTCTAGAGAAAACACTCCGCGAGTGCAGTTTATACCTTAAGTCCGGCAGCGT
>NC_028456.1:30955809-30959614 GCF_000263155.2 Setaria italica | reverse complement strand
CAGGCTACACATTCACTTCAAACCTTTTATCATGAGGTCACAAAAGAAATACGTAACATTACTCCCCACATCCTCGGGTGGGATTAGGACCTATCTTCACCTAATAGACAGTATAGGAACGTGTAGATGCAACGTGAGTTTTTATATTACTCGCTGATATGCTAGAGGATGGAGGATCGTCAGTGGATGTACACGGGCCGATCTTGTCAGAATTCGTTGACCGATGAATGGATAAACAAGACCGATGCTTTCTTGGAACAGGCATTTGCAAGGATCAAAGGAGGAAGAGATACTTGGTGTCCGTGTAGCAAATGTGCAAACATGCGTCGGCAAACCAAGTTAGAAATGGGTAGACATCTTGTTAGGCACGGATTTACGTCAGACTATACCATATGGATCTACCATGGTGAAGTCGATCGTGGGAGGGACGAGGTCATCAGACAACGTATCGAGCAATATGATGATGACGTCGGGGTGGGAGACATGTTAGATGACTATCATGAAGCTCGTAGGGAGGAGGAGCCCGAGGCTCCCGCAAAGGCGTATTACGACATGTTGTGTGCGGCACAGCAACCCCTTCACGGGCATACCAAGGTCTCTCAACTGGATGCCATTGCACGTCTAATGGCTGTGAAGTCCCAGTTTAGCTTGAGTCGAAACGCCTTCGATATTATGTTGACAGTTTTTGGGAGCCTGCTCCCGGAGGGTCACATCTTGCCAAAGTCTATGTATGAGGCACAAAAACTTCTTCGTGCACTTAAGATGCCGTACGAGCAGATACATGCTTGTCCGAAGGGATGCATCTTATTTAGAAAGGAATATGCGGAAGCAAAGTACTGTGTAAAGTGCGAATCGTCTAGGTTCCTGGAGGTAGACTCTGGTGACGGTCAGAAGAAGCAGCTTGCAATTCCTGTGAAGATCCTTCGGTACCTTCCCTTCATACCGAGGATCCAACGGCTTTACATGTGTGAAGAATCCGCGAAACAAATGACATGGCACAAAACCGGACGTCGATACAATGCTGAGAAGCTGGTACACCCATCCGATGGCGAAGCCTGGACAAAGTTTGATGCGATTTATCATGAGAAAGCTCGAGAGGCTCGTAATGTACGTGTTGCGCTCGCAACAGATGGGTTCAATCCTTATGGAATGGCTGCCGTCCCGTACACCTGTTGGCCTATGTTCGTTATCCCCCTCAATCTCCCCCCTGGTGTTCTCTTTCAGCGACATAACATATTTTTATCGTTGATAATTCCAGAACATCCAGGAAATAATATGAGTGTGTACATGGAGCCTCTGGTTGATGATTTGGTCCGTGCATGGGATGAAGGGGTATGGACATACGACCGTGGTACAAGGACAAACTTCAAGATGCATGTTTGGTACCACGACTCCCTGCATGACTTGCCAGCATATGGTATTTTTTGTGGCTGGTGTGTTCACGGGAAGTTCCCATGCCCAGTATGCAAGGCTTCTTTGAAATTCATTTGGTTGACGAAGGGTGGCAAATATTCTTCATTCGACAAACATCGACAATTCCTTCCTCCTGACCATCCTTTCAGACGAGATATTAGAAATTTTACGAAAGATGTCGTAGTTAACAACCCTCCACCGCAGATGCTGACCTTAGCCGCGGTTCGTGCTCAGTTAGACGCTCTTGAGGTCAACAATCATGATGGTGGTTTTGTGGGATATGGCGAGCAACATGCTTGGACTCAGAGATCGTGCTTGTGGAACCTCCCCTATTTTGATGATCTTCTTCTCCCACATAACATTGATGTTATGCACACTGAAAAGAACATTACCGAGGCAATTTTTGGTACAATTATGGACATTCCTGACAAGACAAAGGATAACGTTAAGGCTAGAGTGGATCAAGCAATGTTATGCAACAGACCAAAGCTAGACATGGCGCCTCCCAGAGCCGGCAAGTCGTGGAGAAAGCCTAAGGCTGATTTCATCCTGACGAGGGCCCAAAGGAGGGAGGTATTAGAATGGTTCCAAACGTTAATGTTCCCTGATGGGTATGCAGCGAATCTGAAGAGGGAAGTGAACTTAGCTACTATGCGAATCAACGGGCTCAAAAGTTATGATTATCACATATGGATTGAGCGCCTACTTCCGGTGATGGTTCGAGGCTATGTCCCTGAGCATGTGTGGCAGGTGCTAGCGGAGTTGAGTAATTTCTTCCGCCAGCTTTGTGCTAAGGAGTTATTTCGGACCGTGGTTGCCAAAATGGAAAGAATGGCGCCTGTGTTGCTCTGTAAGTTGGAGAAGATCTTTCCTCCTGGCTTCTTCAATCCGATGCAGCATATGATTTTACACCTCCCGTATGAAGCACGAATGGGGGGGCTTGTGCAGGGCCGTTGGTGCTATTCAATTGAGAGATGTCAAAAGGTTCTTCGAACTAAATGTAAAAAAAAAATGCAAAATTGAAGCCTCCATTGCAGAGGCATACATTCTGGAGGAGGTGTCAAACTTCACAACAAAATACTATGCTGACAACCTTCCTAGCGTGCATAATCCACCACCTCGTTACAATGACAGCAAAGTTGAATCGAGCCTTAGCCTTTTCCGAGGACAACTTGGAAGTGCAAGTGGTGCGACACAGAAAAAATTGAAACATAAAGAGTGGCGCACTATCATGCTGTATGTATTGACCAACCTATCCGAGGTGGAGCCGTACATACTGTAAGTTCTGAACAAACTAGTTTTTTCTCAATTTGTCAGTATTCTTCATCCAACTCTCATGTTTCTCGTTGGTACAGGGAATTCCATCGTAACTTCTGGTGTAATTCAAGGGAACCTACCCCGCACGAAGCCGAGACTCTTCTCAAAGAGGGTGCGGGAATTGGAATGCCCGATTTCATTTCTTGGTTCAAACATAAGGTACAGTCCATTTTAGCTCGTACTTAGCTTGATTAGAAGTTGACCGTACATGCGATTAATATAACGAACCACCCTACTTCAACTTGCAGGCCCAAACCGATTCGTCTATGAATGCCGAGTTGAGACAGGTTGCCGATGGCTGTGCCTACAGGGTCAAATCTTTTACCGATTATGATGTAAATGGATATCGCTTTCACACAACAAGCCATGAGCATAGTCGGCCTAATCGAAGAACGACAAATACCAGAGTTTTTACGCCATGCTTTGATGGTGTAGAGTACTACGGAAGAATTGAAGAGATATACGAACTAACTTTTCATGGTTGCAAAGTTCTTAATCCAGTCATATTCAAATGCCATTGGTTTGATCCATCAGTCATGAGACGGGCACCTAATCTTGGGTTAGTCGAAATTCGCCAATCATCCGTCTTAGAAGGAGACGATGTATACATTGTGGCTCAACAGGCCACGCAAGTTTATTATTTGTCGTACCCGTGCCAATCCGACGACCGTCTTAAAGGTTGGGATGTTGTGTACAAGGTATCGCCGCACGGTAAATTACCTGTACCAAACAATGAAGATTATAACATTGACCCCAACACATATGATGGAGATTTTTTTCAAGAAGATGGGCTCGAAGGGAATTTTGAGATTGATTTAACCGACGCTTTCGGAATGGAAGTGGACAATGAAATGGTTGCTGACGATGACGCTGGAGAGGAGGTTCATAATATGAAGGAGTTAGAATTACTTCAGCGGTTACAGTTAGGACAGGAGATTGATGATGACACTCCACCTTTCGGAGCACGGGAATGATTTTATTGACACGCGTGACAGTGATGATGAGACTTATGATCCAGCTAATCCGATCATGACGATATTTCTAAGACATGTATGGGGCTGTAAACATTTATTTA